>NW_006159927.1:3247517-3265211 GCF_000334495.1 Tupaia belangeri chinensis | reverse complement strand
CCCCCCCCCCCCGAGGGGAGATTTTTCGTTTTTTTTTTTTTTTTTTTTTTTTTGGAGAGGTTTTCACTATAGGGTGCATGCACTCACCAAACAGACAGAGAGAGACAGAGAGACAGAAAGCGAGAAATCACCCCCCAGGGGGGATGGCCACACCGCAATCCCTTCTTCTCCATTCTCCTCTTGGGATCCTGGGCATGCACGCACACGCGCCCGGCATGAGTTTCAAGCCACCGGGTCCGGGACATGAACCGTGGTCCACTATGTGGGAGTCCAGCAACATAGCCATTATGCTAACTGCTGGCCCCTCTCACTTTCTGTCTCTCTGTCTCTGTCTGTCTTTCTGGAGAATGCATGTGCCTTATAGCCAAAAACAAAAACCCAAACAAACAAAAAAAAAAACACAACCCTAGAATATCAGCAACTCACACTTCCTTTATGACTCCTCCCTCATCAAACTCCTTTAGTAGATCTTTATACTGTTCAAACTTGAGGGTTATACATAAGCTGTTTATTCAGTCCAGAATGTTCTCCTTTAGCACACACCCACTAGAAAAGCTCTATCTCAGACTGGAAGGTTCAAAGTGAGGATCCGTTCTATAAAGGTGCTGGCCAAACACCTCCTCTTCCTCATTCCTCACCACCTCCACAGCCACCTATACTACCATCACTATGTTTACCACCTCTGCCACCACCTTTACCACCGTCACCACCATCACCACCACTACTACCTCTACCTTCAATCCCATCTCTTCTGGACTGACTGAGCCTTATCCTGTGTCATTTCAGAAGATCTATCTCATGCCTCTCCAAGGGAATTTGCAAGTTATTTGGGTATTGACTGGGCTGTAGGCTCCTGTGGGCAGGGACTTTTGATTTAACTGTACATAACCGGGCCTATAGCAAGAACTCAGGCAGGATATGTTCTCTGAGTAATGAACAGGGGATTCTGAGACCCACAATCCTCTGCACGAGACCCAAGTAGGGCTCTTGGCTCTCATCGCTCCCCTTCCCCCGCTGCCTCAGCAGCGCTGGATGTATTTAGTCCTCATCTTCCAGGCTGGTGTAAAGATGACCCTTTGTCTGTGCCACCACAAAAGCACTGCACTGATTATAAAGGTGACCCCTGATGCCCCAGTACTGAGTAATAATGATAATGCTATTAATAAAAATGCTAGTTTACCAGGAAAGTCACTCCATGTTTTTTTCATTTTTCTATGGAGAAATGTGCCATGACCTTTGCACAACCCAACGTTTACCACTTTGTGCCAGTCATCATAGAAGGGCTTAAGAAGCACAAAGAAATCAGACAGGGATCCCAACTAGGAGTTGCCTGCTCAGTACACTGGGAACCTCTTAGAAGCAGACATTAGCTCTCTTTCAATGCTCAGATTCCAGAGTCTTGCCAAACAGACCAGAAGTCTACCAATAGATAAAATAAGCTGTATTTCTATATGTTTACTTTTTTAAAGAGGTTTTTGCTATAGAGCGTGTGTGCTTGCTAGAAAGACAGAGAGACAGAAATCACCCTCCCTCCCCTAGGGGGATAGCCACGTCACAATCCCTTCTCCTCCATTCTCCTCTCAGAATCTTGGGCATCCACGCACATACATGCTCAGTGAGTTTAAGCCACCGGGTCCAGGACTTGAACCACAGTTGACTACCTGGGAGTCCAACAACATAACCATCACACCATCTGCTGGTCTCTTGTATTTACTTTTTAACCTTCGAATAAAATGCCCTAGTACAGTAGTTCTCAAATTTCAGAGTCCATTGGAAATCACCTGACGGGCTGGTTAAAACACAGATTGCTGGAGTTCTCTTTCCCACTCTACAAAATGGTAGGTGGAAAGTTGAGAAGCAAGATACTAAGGAGAAGAAACCTGAAGCCAAGGAGGCTGATGCCAGTGGCAAGGTTAAAAAGGGTGACCCCAAGGCTAAAAAGTCTAAGAAGGGGAAGGCCCATTGCAGCAGAAACCCAGTCCTAGCCTGAGGCATTGGCAGATTCTCTCAATCTGCCATGTATTCCAGGAAGGCCATGTACAAGAGGAAATACTCAACCACTAAATCCAGGATTGAAAAAGAAAAAAAAAAAAAACAAGGAGAAGATTCTTGTCACAAAACCAGTTAGTAGAAACAAGAATGGTGGCACCCAGATGATTAAGCTTCGCGAAATGCCTAGGTATTATCCTACTGAAGACGTGCCTCGAAAGCTGTTGAGTCATGGCAACAAACCCTTCAGTCAGTATGTGAGAAAGCTGCAAGCCAGCGTCACTCCTGGGGCCATTCTGATCATCCTCACTGGATGGACATCACAGAGGTATGAGAGTGGTCTTCCTGAAGCAGCTGAGCAGTGCTACTTACTTGTAACTGGATCAATCAAGTTCCACTGCGTAGAACACTCCAAAAAATTGGTCATCGCCACCTCCACGAAAATTGATATTAGCAAAATAAAAATTCCCGAACACCTCACTTATTTCAAGGGAACAAAAAAAAAAAAGCTGCACAAGTCCAGACACTAGAAAAGTGATATCTTCGACACAAATAAGGAGAAATATGGGATTACAAAGCACCCCAAGGTTGATCAGAAAGCTGTTCTTCAGCTCCAGGGCTACTTACAATTTGTGTTTGCCCTTACAGATGGATTTTATCCTCACAAATTGGTGTTCTAAATTTCTTGCCAAAGACGTAATTAAATAACTGATTAAAACAAAAGACGAAAGAAAAAAAAAAAAACCCACACACATATTGCTGGACCTGCACACAGACATTCACATTCCGTAGATTAAATGGGTCTGATGATTTACATTTCATTTTCCTCACTTTTTTTTTAAATTGACAATGCGTGTGTGTGTGTGTGTGTGTGTGTGCGCGTGCGTGCGTGCGCGTACACACACACTAGACAGAGAGAGACAGAGACACAGAGAGAGGGGAGGGAGAAAGTACCCTCCCTCTATTGGGGCACAGTCATGAGGAATCCCTCTCCTCCATTTCTCCATCCTGTGAGGTTGTGGGGCATGCCCATGTACCCAGCATGTGTTTGAAGCCTCAGGGTCCAGAATTTGAACCACAGTCAGCCATGTGGGATCTGGTTTCCCGTAACCATTGGACAACAGGGTCTGTCTGATGGTTTGCATTTGAAATGAGTTCCTACCTGAGGCCAATGCTGCTTATCCAGCCACTCAAGGTGAGCGACAGGAAACTGGAATTATGAATTAGGAAGCCCAGAAAGGACAGGAAGCCCCACCCCATTTTTCTCTTATCCTGTCCCTCACCTGGCAGCAAGGCCTTTCTGGGCTCTCAGGGCAAAGGTGAGAGGCGTCATCAAAGAGTCCACAGAGAGGCTCTGAGCTGGATAGGTCTGGCTGTCCTACCTGGGGAAGGGGTGGATCCCTGGAGGATCTCCTACTTATCCAACAAACAGAAGGGGCTAAGGCCCCAAGCCGACCTGCTTTTTCGAGTAAACACATTCTGAGCTGCCTGTATAAACATGCAGCATTGTCTATGGGGTGGATTAAGAGTGAGCAGAAGCTGGGCTCTTTTCCTTTCCTTCTTTTCTTTTTTCTCTTCTTTTTTTTTTTTTTAACTCTGAGAAAAGCCATTAAGGGATTAACACCCCGATTTATGAAAATGGAGGATGATAAAGGAACAATGGGGTGACAGCATTGTGTAAACGACATTGATTCATTTCAGAGACAGGGCTGTTAACTGGGAGAAATGGAGAAATAAATGGAACAATGAGGAGATGCTTTTACCAGCTTGTCATTAATTAGCCGAGAGTACAATTGTTTTATTGTCCTTTTTGAAAAATACAAAATTGGTAGGAAAATACAAGCACTGAGCAAATCGATTATTCTGTGTCACAGGCTGACATCTGCTTTTCCTTTTCTCCTGAAGCTCCCTCCACCCCCGGAAGTTGCTTCCTTGGGGAGGAAAAGAAACTTTCCCTTGGCAGAAGGATCTTGTGGGGTTTGGGAATAAAATGATCCCCACACACACAAGGATACCCCAAACTTCTTGAAGCTTCCTCAGCCCTTTTCTGACCTTTAACAGTGGGAGGACCAAGGGGGTGAGTGGGGTTTCCCTGGGAGGTTTCTGGCTGCAGGTGGGAGAGGACATGGAGCTTGGGGCAAGGAGATGAACCTCAGGAGGCAGCAAGGTGGGCACAGTGGTCTCCCACCTCCTTGACAGGTTGGCCAGCGCAGCTCTGCAGGTCATGACCAGGTTCCCTGTCCACCCATTTCATCTGCAGCTGGGAGTCGCATGGTTGAACTGGGATGCGAAGGTTTCTCCAGGCAGGGAAGGGGCCAGCAGCCCTGGTTTTTCCCTCAAGGCCCAGACAGTGCCAGTCCTGCTGTAGGGGAGGACTCATATCTGGTGATGAGCATCTACAGAAGACTTCCCTGATTCTAGGAGGTGTCCTGTTAGCGTGAGCTAGAGCGGAAAGGCATGGCATGAGCTAAGGGCCATGGAGACACACAGCCCGTCTTTGGGGGATTTCAGTGGAACACCTCTGACATGTGTGGTCTGCATTATCCTCACCCATCGGGCCAGGGCAGAGGTATGGCTGCAGAGAGAAGCCAGGCTGGCTGAACTCAAGTTGTGTTCACCCCTCCATGTGTAAGGGCCTTTGTGATTCTGAGCAAAGGTCAGAATTTGGATCCTAACCTACCCAATCTAGAAGAGCTGACTTATGAGGACTATTTCAAGAAAGAGTAAAACAATGGCACAATGGGTTAATAGCACTTATAAAGAAAAGGAGCTCACAGTGACAGTTTGCCTGCAAGGAAACTGTAAACAGCTTTGCCATTGTTCGTGTCTTCTGTGACTATTGGTCATTGTTTGGCCTTTAATCTGTGAACTCTATAGATATAAATATAGCTATCTTTATAGCATTGTATCTTTATAGCCCAAGATACAACAATGCAGCTTTCTATCTTTAATTTTATATTTATATAAAGATATCTTTATTTGGGAAGAGTATATATGTCTGCCTCACATATAAATGTTGACCCATCATAGACCTTTATGCATTCATACCACACATTCTGTGTCCCCTATGTGCCAGGCACTGCTGGAGTGCTGAGCACACAGCAGGAACAAATGGGAACCCCACCTCCCACTCCCCACTCCTGTTCCCCAAAGAATGCACATTGCTGGGTATGAAACCAGGAAATAAACAAGTGTGAATCATGGAAATAGGTTGGATAATAATGAAAGTCATGGAGGAAAAGGAGGCGCATTTTGGGGGTGTGGAGTGTAGGTGGCTGTGCTATTTTTTAAATAAACTCTTTTTAGAAAGAATTATTTATTTAATTTTTAAAAATGTATTTATTTTTATTGATTTATTTTTTAATTTGACCAAAGAGTAACAGAGAGGGAGAAAGGGGAAATGAGAAAGCAAGCCACCAAGTTTGGGACTTGAACCACGGTTGGCCATGTAGAAGTCCAGAGCCTTAATCACCATGCCACCTGCTGGCCCCAAGGAGCAATGCTATTTTATAAGTGGTCAAAGAAGGCCTTACTGATAAGGTGATGGTTGAGCAGAGACCTGAACTGCAGCTTCTTCTTCTTCTTTTTTTTTTTTAAGAGGTTTTTGCTATAGGGTGCATGTGCTCACCAGAAAAACAGAGAGAGACAGAGAGAAAGCGAGAAATCACCACCCTCCCCCCCCAGGGGGGATGGTCACGCTGCAATCCGTTTTCTCCATGCTCCTCTCGGGATCTTGGGCATGCACACACATGTGCCTGGCGTGAGTTTAAGCCACTGGGTCCGGAGCTAGATCTGTGGTCGACTACATGGGAGTCCAACAGCATAGCCATTACGCCAACTGTTGGTCCTGAGCTGCAGCTTCCTGAAGCTATTTCAGGCAGAGGACAACAGCCAAGCAAAGACCCGGGGCTTTAACATTTAAAGAAAGAACCAATGAGACTGGAGCAGCAAACAAAAGGGAACAAAGTTCAAGACAAGGTTCAAGAAGCGTAGGTGAGGGGTTGAGATGAGTCAGGGTCCATGGGCTCTAGTAAATGCATTGGTGTTCACTCGGAGGCAATGGGACTGGTAGGGAGTTGTGATCTGTTGTACAACTTAGCAGACTCACTCTAGCTTCAATGTATAGAGTAGACTAAAGGCCACGAGTTCATTTCATACTCTCATTTCATATTCTCAGGTGCCTACAGAGTCCAGGTGATAGAAGGAATAGGCACAGAGAACAGAGAGGAGTGAGGCGTGTCTGCTGGTCTAAAAGGGCAACCCCTACTCAACTTGTCAAATTTGAGAGATGTGATCACGGAGTGGCCCTTTCTTATTTACCATCTTTAAAGTGAAGCTGGATTTTTAGACAGACTCTCTTCATTTTAAACTGTCTACAGTTACACAAAGCAAACTTTGTATGGCTACACAGATTCACCCACATGCTGTCAGTTTATGTTCCTCCTGAACGGCTCAAAGACACACTTTACCTTTTCCTATATAGCTTCTGGGAAACTCAGGGATAATTTTAATTTTAAAACCTTGTAACTACACTGCATAACATTGGCAGCTAAATCATCTTTTCTCTCTTTCCAGTTCTCATAATTTGATATGATTTTTAAATACCCAGTTGGCAACTGTATGCTTTTTGTTATAAGCAATCTCAAATTATGTTAAATGAGGAATGAATTCTAAGAAAACAAAATTGTCAGAGGATAGCAACTCTGATCATACTTTTTGTAACCATGTATTAAAGGGTATTCAGAAAGGAAGGAAGGAAGAAAGAGAGAAAGAAAGAAAGAAAGAGGGAGGGAGGGAGGGAGGGAAGGAGGGAGGGAGGGAGGGAAGGAGGGAGGGAGGGAGGGAAGGAGGGAGGGAGGGAGGGAAGGAGGGAGGGAGGGAGGGAAGGAGGGAGGGAGGGAGGGAAGGAGGGAGGGAGGGAGGGAAGGAGGGAGGGAGGGAGGGAAGGAGGGAGGGAGGGAGGGAAGGAGGGAGGGAGGGAGGGAAGGAGGGAGGGAGGGAGGGAAGGAGGGAGGGAGGGAGGGAAGGAGGGAGGGAGGGAGGGAAGGAGGGAGGGAGGGAGGGAAGGAGGGAGGGAGGGAGGGAAGGAGGGAGGGAGGGAGGGAAGGAGGGAGGGAGGGAGGGAAGGAGGGAGGGAGGGAGGGAAGGAGGGAGGGAGGGAGGGAAGGAGGGAGGGAGGGAGGGAAGGAGGGAGGGAGGGAGGGAAGGAGGGAGGGAGGGAGGGAAGGAGGGAGGGAGGGAGGGAAGGAGGGAGGGAGGGAGGGAAGGAGGGAGGGAGGGAGGGAAGGAGGGAGGGAGGGAGGGAAGGAGGGAGGGAGGGAGGGAAGGAGGGAGGGAGGGAGGGAAGGAGGGAGGGAGGGAGGGAAGGAGGGAGGGAGGGAGGGAAGGAGGGAGGGAGGGAGGGAAGGAGGGAGGGAGGGAGGGAAGGAGGGAGGGAGGGAGGGAAGGAGGGAGGGAGGGAGGGAAGGAGGGAGGGAGGGAGGGAAGGAGGGAGGGAGGGAGGGAAGGAGGGAGGGAGGGAGGGAAGGAGGGAGGGAGGGAGGGAAGGAGGGAGGGAGGGAGGGAAGGAGGGAGGGAGGGAGGGAAGGAGGGAGGGAGGGAGGGAAGGAGGGAGGGAGGGAGGGAAGGAGGGAGGGAGGGAGGGAAGGAGGGAGGGAGGGAGGGAAGGAGGGAGGGAGGGAGGGAAGGAGGGAGGGAGGGAGGGAAGGAGGGAGGGAGGGAGGGAAGGAGGGAGGGAGGGAGGGAAGGAGGGAGGGAGGGAGGGAAGGAGGGAGGGAGGGAGGGAAGGAGGGAGGGAGGGAGGGAAGGAGGGAGGGAGGGAGGGAAGGAGGGAGGGAGGGAGGGAAGGAGGGAGGGAGGGAGGGAAGGAGGGAGGGAGGGAGGGAAGGAGGGAGGGAGGGAGGGAAGGAGGGAGGGAGGGAGGGAAGGAGGGAGGGAGGGAGGGAAGGAGGGAGGGAGGGAGGGAAGGAGGGAGGGAGGGAGGGAAGGAGGGAGGGAGGGAGGGAAGGAGGGAGGGAGGGAGGGAAGGAGGGAGGGAGGGAGGGAAGGAGGGAGGGAGGGAGGGAAGGAGGGAGGGAGGGAGGGAAGGAGGGAGGGAGGGAGGGAAGGAGGGAGGGAGGGAGGGAAGGAGGGAGGGAGGGAGGGAAGGAGGGAGGGAGGGAGGGAAGGAGGGAGGGAGGGAGGGAAGGAGGGAGGGAGGGAGGGAAGGAGGGAGGGAGGGAGGGAAGGAGGGAGGGAGGGAGGGAAGGAGGGAGGGAGGGAGGGAAGGAGGGAGGGAGGGAGGGAAGGAGGGAGGGAGGGAGGGAAGGAGGGAGGGAGGGAGGGAAGGAGGGAGGGAGGGAGGGAAGGAGGGAGGGAGGGAGGGAAGGAGGGAGGGAGGGAGGGAAGGAGGGAGGGAGGGAGGGAAGGAGGGAGGGAGGGAGGGAAGGAGGGAGGGAGGGAGGGAAGGAGGGAGGGAGGGAGGGAAGGAGGGAGGGAGGGAGGGAAGGAGGGAGGGAGGGAGGGAAGGAGGGAGGGAGGGAGGGAAGGAGGGAGGGAGGGAGGGAAGGAGGGAGGGAGGGAGGGAAGGAGGGAGGGAGGGAGGGAAGGAGGGAGGGAGGGAGGGAAGGAGGGAGGGAGGGAGGGAAGGAGGGAGGGAGGGAGGGAAGGAGGGAGGGAGGGAGGGAAGGAGGGAGGGAGGGAGGGAAGGAGGGAGGGAGGGAGGGAAGGAGGGAGGGAGGGAGGGAAGGAGGGAGGGAGGGAGGGAAGGAGGGAGGGAGGGAGGGAAGGAGGGAGGGAGGGAGGGAAGGAGGGAGGGAGGGAGGGAAGGAGGGAGGGAGGGAGGGAAGGAGGGAGGGAGGGAGGGAAGGAGGGAGGGAGGGAGGGAAGGAGGGAGGGAGGGAGGGAAGGAGGGAGGGAGGGAGGGAAGGAGGGAGGGAGGGAGGGAAGGAGGGAGGGAGGGAGGGAAGGAGGGAGGGAGGGAGGGAAGGAGGGAGGGAGGGAGGGAAGGAGGGAGGGAGGGAGGGAAGGAGGGAGGGAGGGAGGGAAGGAGGGAGGGAGGGAGGGAAGGAGGGAGGGAGGGAGGGAAGGAGGGAGGGAGGGAGGGAAGGAGGGAGGGAGGGAGGGAAGGAGGGAGGGAGGGAGGGAAGGAGGGAGGGAGGGAGGGAAGGAGGGAGGGAGGGAGGGAAGGAGGGAGGGAGGGAGGGAAGGAGGGAGGGAGGGAGGGAAGGAGGGAGGGAGGGAGGGAAGGAGGGAGGGAGGGAGGGAAGGAGGGAGGGAGGGAGGGAAGGAGGGAGGGAGGGAGGGAAGGAGGGAGGGAGGGAGGGAAGGAGGGAGGGAGGGAGGGAAGGAGGGAGGGAGGGAGGGAAGGAGGGAGGGAGGGAGGGAAGGAGGGAGGGAGGGAGGGAAGGAGGGAGGGAGGGAGGGAAGGAGGGAGGGAGGGAGGGAAGGAGGGAGGGAGGGAGGGAAGGAGGGAGGGAGGGAGGGAAGGAGGGAGGGAGGGAGGGAAGGAGGGAGGGAGGGAGGGAAGGAGGGAGGGAGGGAGGGAAGGAGGGAGGGAGGGAGGGAAGGAGGGAGGGAGGGAGGGAAGGAGGGAGGGAGGGAGGGAAGGAGGGAGGGAGGGAGGGAAGGAGGGAGGGAGGGAGGGAAGGAGGGAGGGAGGGAGGGAAGGAGGGAGGGAGGGAGGGAAGGAGGGAGGGAGGGAGGGAAGGAGGGAGGGAGGGAGGGAAGGAGGGAGGGAGGGAGGGAAGGAGGGAGGGAGGGAGGGAAGGAGGGAGGGAGGGAGGGAAGGAGGGAGGGAGGGAGGGAAGGAGGGAGGGAGGGAGGGAAGGAGGGAGGGAGGGAGGGAAGGAGGGAGGGAGGGAGGGAAGGAGGGAGGGAGGGAGGGAAGGAGGGAGGGAGGGAGGGAAGGAGGGAGGGAGGGAGGGAAGGAGGGAGGGAGGGAGGGAAGGAGGGAGGGAGGGAGGGAAGGAGGGAGGGAGGGAGGGAAGGAGGGAGGGAGGGAGGGAAGGAGGGAGGGAGGGAGGAAGGAAGAAACCTTCCTGCTGTTTTTATTCCCTAGAAAGTCGCCTCTGGCTCAAGCCACTTGAACCCTATGCAAACCCTTTAGATCAGGGAAGGAAATTATTTGGCCAATTTTAGTCAGTTAAAAGTGGCTGCCCAAAACACTTGTGTTTAGAAGGAATTTAAAGCAATGCTCAGATGAAGAAAACACAGACTGGTGGATGAGGGATGTCTACTGTCATGAGAGAACGAGGCTTTTTCCATGGTGTGGTGGGGTGGGTGGGGAGAACATGGGCCAGACATCATCCTTCCCCTTCTAATAGAATTGCATTTGGGGGTCCAGGGGAAACCAGAGGCCACCAACCATAGGCTATATATACCCGTGTCGCTTGGCCAGTAGTCATCAGCTTTCAGTGGTAAGAACCTTGGATTCAAATCCATTTGGCTTTCACAAGGTGTGTCCCAATTGCCAAGTTCCTTAACCTCTCAGAACCTCAGCTTCCTCATCTGCAAAATGGGAATAAAAGTCATAGCCTACTTCATAGGACTACTAGGATGATTAAATATAAGAATTTAACTCAGCTGTTAAACGGGCTCAAACAATATCATCTATTATTATTACCATTACTATCATTCTCTTTCAGAAGATTGCTTTTTGGTCTGCCATAATTCTACTCTTTTCTCGCTTCCTGTCTTACCACCTCCTTCTATGGTCTCATCCCATCTCCCTTATTTTCCAGACACACCTGGCATTGTCTCTGGAATGTGTTCTTGTCTTTTGCTGGGCAGCTGCCAAGGCTTAGCTCCCCCTCAGGATCTCCCTCTCTCTCTCTCTCCCTCTCTTTCTCTCACTGCTGCTTGTTCCTACCTCCCACTGACTGGATCTGTGTCCCAAGACTGGAAATATAAGAGTCTTGCTGGACAGTCATGCTGTATCCTTCCAATCCAAGCATGGCCAAAGACCCCAGGGACCGGATGGCGGTGTGGTGGTTATGCAACTGCACCTACATGGGAAAGTCCCTGGGTTCACTTCTTGGGACTTCTCCAAGAACATCAGGCATGCATGTGTGTGTATCTGTGATCCTGGCTGGCTGAGGGTGGGGATGAATCATGGCATAAAGATACCATTGGGAGTTCCCATCTCTTTCTCTTATGGAAAAGATAGATAGCTAGACAGATGTGTGTGGGCACAGACAAGATCAGCAAGTATAGTCATATACCACTGAAGACAGGGATTCATTCTGAGAAATGTATCACTGGGCAATTTTGTCATCTTGTGAAACCAAGTGTTCTTATACTTTCACCCACCTAGATGGGATAACCTAGTGCACACCTAGGCTACAAGGAGTGACTCCTCTGTCGTACATGCTGTTCATCATCATGCAGCACGCGAATATATGCAGCCTGGGACCTGCCCAGAGAAAACCCACCACGGGGAGAGGAAACCGGAACAAGTTCCAAGGGGCTTGCAGGGTACTGTTGGTAAGTGAAACTCAAGCAGCCTTGGATCTTTAGCCAAAACGCCCTTCAGCAGTACCCAGTAGAGTCGTGAGTACAGGCTGGAAGTCATACACAGGCTGTGGTCACTAATCACACTTCCTTTTGCAACTACAAAACTTCCTTGGGAACTAGTCCTGGCAAAGGGTTGGGAGGAATCGTTTATTTTTTAGGCAGGGGGGCTCAGAGTGCACTTAAGAATTACCTGGAGGACCTGTCAAAATGTAGATTACCGTGTGCCCCACCTTCCCAGGGGTGCTGGTTCATTTTTAGCAAACGCCTGGTGATGCTCACATTTTGAGAACCACTGGGGTAGGATGAGCCATTTACAGTTCCCTCGTCTATAAAATAGGGGTGATAACTGTACCTCACAAGTGGGTCTGAGCAGCAATTACGTTCATGGATGTGAGAGGACTCTGGACTGAGTTGCACCAGCCTGATGGGGGTGGTTATGGTGATGCTGGTAGACATTGCCAGCATTGGGGTTGGACAGTGACACAGAGGTGATATGACTGGACTCACATGGGAAGGTCCTGGATTCGTGTCCAACAGTCCCTGTGTACACGCTGGGTGCATGTGCCAGTGATCCAGGCTGGCTGGGGTTGAGGGCAGACCATTGTATGAGGACCCTGGTGTGTGTGTGTGTGTGTGTGTGTGCTTGCATCATGGAACAAATAAAGGGGTGAACTTGTGAGAAAAAAAAATTAAATTTCCCAGGGTTAAACTGGTGAGTAGCTAAATAACCTAACGTATTTATTGAGCCCTGTGATGTGCTGAGCATGGGGCGGAGAATACACCAGTGCTGCCCATCAGCCCACTGCAGCAGCTGCTCCCACTGCTTTGCTCACATTCCATTCAGACAAGCACATTTTATAGAAGGAAACTGTAGCTCTGAGGAATGACAGGACTTCCCGGAAGTCTCGGGCAGTGGACAGTTTCGGGGGTGCCTGTATGTTTTTCGATGTGCTCCTGCCTCTTTCTCTCAGAACGGCCTTCCCTCCCTCAGAGGTTGACTGGATGTCAGCTTCATGCTTTGTGACCCCGACACTCTGGCCAGAGTTGTTGGATCAAAGGTTGACCCCTGACCTAAGCAGGTCCAATTAGCATCTCCCTCCTGGGAATTTAGCACTGCTACTGAGAGACAGCAACTGAGTCACCATGTGTAGAGAGAGGATGCCTGGGGAGCATGTGGGAGGAGGGAGAGGAATGAAACAGCCCACGGAAGCAACACACCCAGAACAGAGAGTCCTGCAGCGTCTAAGTTTCTGTTTCCAGAAACTTCCTGCCCCCTACATCTATGTCCTGTGATTCAATTAGATACGTGTATGTATATATACATACATTTAAAAATATATATTCATATATTTATTAATTTTAAAATCAATGAAGTAATATATTACCTATAATTATGTATAGAAATATATTTTAAATTTAAACGTTAATTTTTTAATTATTTTATTTTAAGAGGAATTTTTGCTATAAGGCACATGTACTCACCAGAGAGACAGAGAGAGATGAAGACAGAAAGTGAGAAATCATCCCCCGGGGGGATGGCCTCCCCACAACCCCTTCTCCTCCATTCTCCTCTAGGGATTTTGGGCATGCACATGCATGCACATGCACCCAGCATGAGTTTCAAGCTGTCAAGTCCAAGACTTGAACCATGGTCAACCATGTGGAAGTCCAGCACCTTAACCACTATGCTACCTGTTGGCTCCCAATTTTTTTTTTTTTTAATTTCAAAGGTAATATTTTATTTGCTTCATGTCCTCAGATAATTTTCAGGCAAAGAAAGTTATGTAATACAATATTGTAAGATATGCACATACAATAAACAAATCTCACTTTAGCTTTTTACAGGGCTGTGTGGCTAAATTCAATGTTAAAATTTGTTGTTGTGGTTGTTGTTGTTGCCATAGTGTGCATACAGTTGCTAGAGAGAGAAAGTGAGAAATCACCCCTAGGGGGAATGGCCATGTCACAATTCCTTCTCTTCCATTATCTTCCTGGGATTTGGGGCACACACACACACACACACACACACACACACCCAGCATGATTTTCGAGACACTAGGTCCAGGACTTGAACTATGAACAGCCACGTGGGAGTCCAGCACCTTAACTACTATGCCACCTGCTGGCCTCTAAATGCTAAATGTTTTAAATAAAAGAAAAAAAGTAAATAAAAATTTTTTTCTGAGAGAAAAAAACATCTTTTTTTGAAGAGGTTTTTGCTATAGGGCGCATGCACTCTCCGGAAAGACAAAGTGAGACAGAGAGACAGAAAGTGAGACATCACTCCCGCCACACCACAATTCCTTCTCCTCCATTCTTCTCTCAGGATCTTGGACACACATGCACATGCACCTGACGTGAGTTTAAGTCACCAGGTCTGGAACTCGAACCATGGTCAACTACGTGGGAGTCCAGTGACAAAGCTATTACGCCAACTGCTGGTCCTAATAAAAATGTTTTTTAAAATGAGAGAATACATTTTTGTAATGAGGTGATAGAAGAATATGCTACTTTAGAGATTGTTCTTTTTATTCATAATAGAATATGTGTGCACATAAGAGAGAGAGGGAAGAGAGAGAGAGAGGCACTCTTTATGGAATCTGGTCACGCCATATTCCCTTCTCCCAGACTTCCAACCCACTCATGCATGAAAGTAGAAAGTGAAGGTCAGATTTTCCTATTCGGTTAGGAGTCTTTGGTTAAAAGCTTAAAATTAACTGAGGATACAGTTGGGTACTCATACGTATTTCAGACCAACCTGGCTGGGGATTCAAAGGGCAGTTGCCATGCGGGATTCAGTTTCCATATAGGACCCAGCTTCATTTAAGCAACACATTCACCCTATGCCAGGGAGCCAACCCTGCACTTTTGTTGTTTCTTTCTTTTCTGAGAGAGACAGACAGGAAAAAAGAGGTATAAGGGTCTTCAACAGCGCTATCCACCCCCAACCCCAGCCACATCCAAAATGTACAGGGAGACCTCAGAAGAGGAACCCTGTACTTTCCCACCTGGGTTCCAGTGTCATTATCAATGCGCCACTGTATGGTCCAGGATAGGTTGTTTAGAATAAACCAATCAAGACTCTCCCTTGGAGCAGAGGGTGGAGTCTATCTCTCCTACAGCTTATAAACAAAGATGAACAAAAAGTTTTCCCCAGAAGGCAATCAGGCAGTTTGGATGGAAGTACCATCAAGGGACAGATGTCTTAAAAGTCACCAACACATGCCCACTATGTCCTATTGCATCTATTTATCTGTCCACCTACCTGTCTACCTATTTGTGTATGTTTTTTGTTTGTTTGTTTGTTTGTTTGTTTGTTTGGAGAGGTTTTTGCTATAGGGCGCGTGCGCTCACCAAGCAGAGAGAGACAGAGAGATAGAAAGCGAGAAATCACCCCCCAGGGGGGATGGCCACGCCGCAATCCCTTCTCTTCCATTCTCCTCTGGGGATCTTGGGCACGCACGCACACATGCTCGGCATGAGTTTTAAGCCACTGGGTCCAGGACGCGAACCGTGGTCAACTACGTGGGAGTCCATTACGCTAACTGCTGGTCCCTCTCTATGTATGTTTGCTTAATGTATCCTCAGTTAATTTTAAGCTTTTAACCAAAGACTCCTAACCGAATAGGTAAATCTGACCTTCACTTTCTACTTTCACTAATTTATTATAAGACATTTCTGGGCAGCCCTTGGAATACTTTTACTCAGTTTTAAGTAGAGAAGAAAGGAAGGAAAGACTGTTCTCATTCGTTCTGGATGGTGGAGAGTTTAGTCAGATTTGGTCAAGATTCTTGTTTCTATAAAAAAAGAGTAACAAACATACTGTTATTGGGAATGATAGTAAGCCATAAACAAGTTCTAAAAGAATGGTACTAAGTACAATTAACAGAAAGGGATTCATAAAAAAAAATTTTAAATGTAAACCTTCTGTACTTCGTAATGCTTCATTAACTTATAATTCATTTCAAACAAGATTCTGTCTCCTGACTCATACTGAAGAAATCTTAACTTGAGTAATTATGACTCCCAAGAAGACCATTTGTTTTACTACATTCCTTTTATTCACATAAATATTCATATAATATTCATATAAATATTTGCAGAGGGAAAACTTCCAGAAATCTTAATGAAAACAGTGAATATTACTTCAGAACCATCACAAATGATTAAGCTGCAAACAATGCTGTGTAATTTGTGGAATGGGTGTAATTGCCTGGGAAGACAACGCCAGAGACAATAGCCAGCATCCTTTTAGGAAATGCTGAGTCACTACCGAGCACAATGGCATGGGGACAATATTGTATCAAGAGCACAGACATGGAGGGCCAGCTCCATAACACAGTGGCTTAGCCCCGTGCCTCAGATACCAGATCCCACAAGGCCAACTGCAGTTCAAACAGTGGCACTGGTGGCTTCAAAAACGCACCAAGAAATTGTGTGTGCAGGTCTCAAATCCTGACAGGATGCAGAAACAGAGCAAGAAGGATTGTAATATGACCACACCTGTTGGGGAGTATTCTCTCTCTCTCTCTCTCTCTCTCTCTCTGAGTGCATGTGCGCTCTGGCAATAAAAACAAAACACAGACATCGAAAACTCAGAGTCTTAAAACCATTTGAAAGAGTGGACTCCTATTGTGAAGATGTTTTAGGAATGCCTGATCAATTCATTTTTCCTTTATGTTTGCACAAGAGGGATGGGTGATTAAAATTCATGTCTAAATACTTAAACAAAAGCTCTTTTTTAATCAATTTAAATAGAAAATTCTCATGATCAGAAAACATGGCGTGACATCTCTTTGATGGCATATTTTCCCCTTCTTAAGGGGATGTGTTAATATCTTAGATTAATATCCTTGATTTGATGGATATGGGAGACCATAGATAATATTTTAGATTTGATAGAAATGCAGTAGTTCAAGCCTCACTGCCAAAAGTTCACAAAATGCAACCCCACTGTGTTATAATTGTGATTATAATTTCTTGTCCGACTTTTAGCCACCATCCTATATATCACACAGTATTCTCTTTTTTTCTCTTGTACCTAAGAGCTAACGTACAATGAGGCTTCACATTTAGCACCTTCACTGGTCAGGATAGTATTTGGGGTTCTAATAGGGTAAATGTGTTTTACAACCACTGTTACAACAGTACAAATGCCATTATGTATTCCAGCTTTCTCTTGGGTCAAACCCTCTATCTCATCCTCTAAGAATCTAAGATCTGTAAAAAATAAAACATGCTAACTAAACTCAAACACATTACCATTTACTGACAGGCACTGAAGACTGTGATGCAAATGGAAGAACAGTTCAAATAAACAAATGCTTAGTGTTGTCCAATGAAGTGTAAACAAGATGGGAATAAATGGGTGGGTACATTTACTTCCTCCTTAGGCGTCAGTTCTTCATTGGTTGGTCTTTATGTCTTCCATGCCTCCATGCGGATGGAATTCATCAGCCAAGTTGCCTTCCATGTCTCACAATTTCTAGAAAATTAATGCTAGGATTAATGTTTGAAGCATGTTAAAGTACGATCGTGATTCTTATAAATCTTTCTTCTCCTTCATGGCCCATCATTCCATTACGTCATAATTATCATACAGCTATAGCGTAAATACATAGTTATTTTCATCTCTCCGTCCAGATGGTCGGTTACATGATAATTACAGTATGTTTGTACTTACTGGGTTTAATTACCAGATAATCAGGAAGAACATGCAAATTGCTAGGTTGTTGTAACACAGTACATTGAACCAAGTAAAACCTGTGTATTGCACATAAGTAAACAAGCTCTTACATGGGGTTGTGTGTTGTAACCTGGGATGGCAAGAAGGCCTAAGGGTTGCTCTACGTCCATTGCGTGGGTGAGCATTATACTGAGCATCCTGATTACAAAGAAATGGAATGGGAGAGACACTGATGCTGCCATGCCTGCCCTAAGGACAATGGAGAGCTGGCCACAGGAGCAGTGGAGCAAGGTGCCAGTTCCTGGCTCTGGAGTCCAACTCTTCCACTCTAGTGCATTCCAGAATCACCTGTAAACATCTGTTCTCAACCCAACCATGTACCTGCCAAATGCTGACAGAGACCACCTGTAAATTGTCAACCAAATAAGTCTCTCCCAGAAACAAACCATGGTTTTAGGCAGATGCCAATTCTCAGGGTGACTTTATGCATGTTCTTTTGGGACCACACCTCACTCTACTTCCACTCT
>NW_006159927.1:3209730-3246960 GCF_000334495.1 Tupaia belangeri chinensis | reverse complement strand
CCTTGGGCCTTTTCTCAGTCTTCTGAAACTGCCTTCAGTTGTCTTTCTGTAAATGTCCTTGTATCCCCTCTATCTTACTCTGCAACCGTGAGGCTTTCCTCAGACACCATCTACCAGCCTTCACTGCAGGGCAAACAGCAGGACCTTGGAGAGTCCCCTACCCCACTGGGCCCAGCCCATGGATAAATACTTTGTGCGTGCATTTTACCACTAGTGCTCTTGTTGAATATTTCCCCCACTTCATCGCATCAAGGAGAGCTACCCAGATACACTTTTTCTGATTCCCATGATCAAGCTACTATTCCACATTGCTTAATTACCTCTTTGCTTTCTTCCTCCTTATTTCCACTTGGAAATCCATGTGGTTCTAAAGAAAACAACTTTGTCTCTGCTCCCAGAAGTAAAACTTAGAACCTTTGCAATAAACATATTTTCTCCCCCTACTTATAGTGATTGGTTTAAGATTCGTCATAAACCTCAAACTACTTAGGCCAATCATAGCAGAATGTTTTCTGGACATGTCAGAGGCAAGGCACTCTCTCCTCCCTCCTGGATGTGAATGACAAAGTCTATAGCCTCAGGGATCACTAAAGCTACCTTGCCACTCTAAGGAAGAAGCTAGGTGTCTAGTAGCATCATTGAGCCACAGGATACAGCTTTACCTGTAACCTACATCTAGATTTTCCAATTACAGGAGTGAATAATTACCCTTCATTGCTTATGCCACTAAGAGCTGGCATTTATGTACAACTAGAATCATGATAACTTATAAAGCCATCAGACTTATTACCTGACTTGCTACAGAAAATTTCATATAGGTTTTGTTATGTCACCACTACCTTGACATGAGCAATCTCAAAGTCTTACACATTGATTGCTTTTCCTATTAATGAGAGGTGGTTTCCCAGTATCTACCTGTGGAAAAGGACAAGAAGAAAAAGTATCATTTATCCATGGGTGGAGCCCAGTGGGATAGGGGTTTCTCCAAGGTCCTGCTGTTTGCCCTGCAGGGAAGGCTGGTAGAAGGTGTCTGAGAAAAGCCAGGTGGAATACGGTGGAGGTTACTCACAGTAGCAGATAGAGAGGACATTTACAGGAGCATAGCAGAGGGCAATCTCAGAGGCTGAGGAAAGATACAATGACAGGAGTGGAAGCAGAGTGAGGTGTGGTCCCAAAAGAACATGTACGAAGTCACCCTTTTGCCAGCGTCAGAGTCAAAGAATGAGGCAGCCACATCGGGCTGGGTACCAGCCATCCTGCACATGCTCACTGAATATCTAGCTGGAAAATGACAGCTACTATCCCAGACATCAAGCTAAATCGTGAGATGACAAATCATGATTTAAAATATATATACATATATATGCAGATATATATATATATATGATGCTGCAGGCTGTCACTTATTTATTTATTTATTTTAAACAAAGTGAAAATGGGAACACCAGGTGGCATGGTGGTTAAGGCACTGGATCTCACATGGCCAATTCCATGGTTTGAATCCCAGGCCCAGTGACTAGAAAATCAAGATGGGCATGTGTGCATGTGTGCCCAAAATCCTGAGAGGAGAATGAAGGAGAAGGGATTGTGGTATGGCCATTCCCCCAGGGGGTGATTTCTCTAGTTCTTATTTTCCCTCTTTCTTACAGGTGCACGGGCACACACCTATAGCAAAAAAAAAAAAAAAAGAAAGAAAGAAAGAAAGAAAAAAGAGGAAAAGGAAAAGAAAATAAAGTGATTTTGGCTTAAAAATAATAAAGATTGTATTCTGTTTTTCACTTTCAGTACAACATTCAATAAATTACATGAGATATTTAACACTTTATTCTAAAATAGTCTTTGTATTTGATAATTTTTGCCCAGTAAGCTAATGTAAGTGTTCTGAGCACATTTAAGGTAGACCAGGCTAAGCTATGATATTCGGTAGGTTAGGTGTATTAAATGCATTTTCAACTTATAATGCATTTATCATGGTATAACACATGGTAAATCAAGGAGCACCTGTGTGTAGATCCCGGATGGCCCTCGCCTGCCTCTTATGCCTATCAGGTGAGGCAGACAATTAAGCAATCATAATAAAATGTGGATGTCACCATTCTGGAAGAGGTGTAAGGCAGATGGATACAAGGAGAGAGCCCAACCAAACACAAATGTAAGGACAACTTCCTGCAGGAAATGACATTTACACTGAAACCTCAGTGATGAGAAGTGGTCGGTCATGGATGAACAGGAGGAAACATGTCCCCAGCAGAGGTAAAGAGCTGTTGTCAGAGAAAGGAGGAGAGTATGCCGATTTCTAGGAATAGGAAGGAGTCTGGTGAAGCTGAGAAGGAGTGGGAGGGCTGGTCTGATGGGAAGTGCAGCTGCAGAGACAAACCAGGGCTGGATTTCCCAGGGCCTTGGCAGGAGGGCAAGGAGTTTGTGTTTTATCTCAAGGACAGTCTTTAACAGGCAGAATGACATGACTAGGTTTCCCTCTTTGGGAGGACATTACCCATATTTTGTCCCAAATGCATCTCTAAACTAGTTTTGAAATTTTTTCTTTGGTGGGATACAGGGAAAAGAAAACAGTAACAAGGAACCCCCAAGACTGTTTTCCTATGAGCCGATGATCAGGAGAAGAGAATAGGCCGTGGGTTTCAGAGGCACTTGTACTTCCACCATCAGCCCCCTTTTCACAGCTGTTTGATGTTCGAGAAGCCCTTGGAATACTTTCAATAAATCTTTTCAACTCTGTTTTTCCTCGAAGCAGGAAGCCTTGTCCCCAGCATGCGATTTGGTTGTAAATCGCAGCATTTTCCAGACCTGCTCATCAGGCATGGTGGAGTTCCCCCCCTCCAAGTGCCCTGGTTCACTCTGACAAGGATGGCCATTGCTGGCCTGGATGCAGCAATAGCCTCTTTTTCTGATACTATGAAGCAGAAGGGACAGAATCCCAGGATTCTATAAAATTCAAAAAAGAAACGTGAGTCATATAAACACAATTACGCAATCAATGATCTCTTACGGACTAAGACAGATGACAAAGAAAGGCAGGAAATGGATTTTTATTTGCACGAGCTGACTCATGGAAACATGTTTGGAATTTTATTGAGATGCCCCCCTTCCTCCCTGACGTGGATCTTATTTTCATGTTTATGTGACAGATAATAATAGCCAAGATCATTAATAAGCGTGACTATCATGATCGGTAGCAGCGTTGACATAATGGCTACCACTTACTGTGTTTACAGCAGGCCAGGAATAAAGCTAAACACGTTAAATATATTATCTCATTACATCTACACACTAACCTTGTGAGGCAGTTAAAATCATATTTCTATTTTCCAGATGAGAAAACCGAGGCCCAGAGCAATAAACCGCAGCTAGTACTATAGATCGGATTTGAACTCCAGCCCTATGATTCTTATGTCCGTGACACACTTGACCAAGGGGGAAATCCCCTCCTTACGTGTTTCTAGGAAGTAGACTCCTAGGTCCCCCTATCCCATTAACTTCCGTGATGCCCTGTGTAGGGCAGGTACCTGCTTCCCCAGCACTGCTCCTTGATGGACTCCTTGGTTAGAGCCACAGTTCTCAGCTGAAAGAGGCCCAATCACCTGGGCCAAGTTCTCATTAAAATGTGTGTGTATCTGGGGGGGTGGGGGGGGCTAATGATTATTTTCAGTCCCAGTTCCTGCTTATTTGGTTTGGGTTTTACACGATTAATTAGGAGCCTAAATTAATGAGAAGGGAAACACGTGTCCAGCTGGTCCTCCCAGATGTTCCTGGAAACAAACTCTCCAATTTGCACAGCGTGACAGTGTAAACATGACTTGGGGAGGCTGCTCAGAGCTGGTTCAGTCCCCAACACTCCTGATGGGGAGGAACTCAGGCCTGGCTGGGCGCCTGTGCTTGCCCAGGTCAGAAATGCATCTCTGATGTGTGTGCCTTGCCAGTTCTCCCTGGCTCTCCCGGGGAGCAGCCTCATTCCTCCTTCACCATTTCCGAACCAAAAGGAAGAATCCTAAACTTACAGCTAGAGATAAAAGGGAGATGTGGGAAAGCCAGAGTTATTCCTAATGGACAGATGATGAGGAAAAGTCTAATTCAATTCAATGCCTGTGCATTTCCTAGGTACCTGCCAAAAAGGTGTTCTATCCTCTACAGAGAAACTCTGTAGTTGTTTTCTCATCCCATCTCTGATGCTTCTTTGTCTTCATGGTGAGAAAAGACTGCTCTGTCTGCCCTCGTTTCATTTTGCTTGGGTGGTAAAATGAGTACAAGTAAATTAGAGTTGAAGAGGGCTGTCCATGATGAAGTCAAATGCCACCAGGGGATCCTCCCCTTCCGCAGCCTCCACTTACAGGAAATGTGCAGGAAGCCAGGGCGGAAGTGGACCATTCCTACAATGGCCACAGAGCAAGGAGCTCTATGTGGTCTCTCCCTGGATGTATTGGGCACCTACCCCACTGCTGGTGCTGGGTGCCGAGACCTACAGTGAACAAGGTCAGCACAGGCTCCATCTTTGAGTGTGTGTTTAGCTGTTCTATCTTCACCCACCACAGACTGAAACAAGGAGACTGACATAGTCAAGAAGCTCTCTGGGGCAGCTACAGTGGCTCGGCAATAACACAATGTTCTGTGATGCTGAAACCACATAGGAGGGTCCCAGATTGTTATCCTGAAGTCTCCTTGTACATACTGGAGATACAGAATCATGATCTTAGTTGGCTAAGACTGGGAGTTGAAATGCCGTGTAAAGACCCTCTTGGGAGTATCTCTCTCTCTCTCACTGTCTCTCTCATTTATCTATCTATCTCGTGGAAAAAATAAATAAACTTTTGAAAAAGAAAAAGAAACTTTCTTGGGTAATACATATGGTAGAATATTATTCAGCCTTGAAAAAGAATGATTTTTTTTATACAAATTCTTATACAATTCTTTGTTACAACATGAATGACCTTACAAACGTGCTTTGTGAAATAAGTCCATCACAAAAGAACAAATACTGAAGTTACCCTTTATATGAGACATGTGAAATAGTCAACACCACCAAGAAAGAATGCCAGTGACCAGAGGTTCAAGGAGGGGTGAAAGCATATAACAGACATAGAATTTTAGTTAGCGTGGATGGCATAACTCTGGAGAGGCATAGTTGTGAAAATTGAACAGCAATCTGAATATAATGCCATTCAAATTTACACTTAAGGATTATTAGAATAATAGCTTTTATATCATCTACATTATGAAGCAGAAGGGACAGAATCCCAGGATTCTATCAGATTCAAAAAAGAAACGTGAGTCATATAAACACAATTACGCAATCAATGATCTCTTACGGACTAAGACAGATGACAAAGAAAGGCAGGAAATGGATTTTTATTTGCACGAGCTGACTCATGGAAACATGTTTGGAATTTTATTGAGATGCCCCCCTTCCTCCCTGACGTGGATCTTATTTTCATGTTTATGTGACAGATAATAATAGCCAAGATCATTAATAAGCGTGACTATCATGATCGGTAGCAGCGTTGACATAATGGCTACCACTTACTGTGTTTACAGCAGGCCAGGAATAAAGCTAAACACGTTAAATATATTATCTCATTACATCTACACACTAACCTTGTGAGGCAGTTAAAATCATATTTCTATTTTCCAGATGAGAAAACCGAGGCCCAGAGCAATAAACCGCAGCTAGTACTATAGATCGGATTTGAACTCCAGCCCTATGATTCTTATGTCCGTGACACACTTGACCAAGGGGGAAATCCCCTCCTTACGTGTTTCTAGGAAGTAGACTCCTAGGTCCCCCTATCCCATTAACTTCCGTGATGCCCTGTGTAGGGCAGGTACCTGCTTCCCCAGCACTGCTCCTTGATGGACTCCTTGGTTAGAGCCACAGTTCTCAGCTGAAAGAGGCCCAATCACCTGGGCCAAGTTCTCATTAAAATGTGTGTGTATCTGGGGGGGTGGGGGGGGCTAATGATTATTTTCAGTCCCAGTTCCTGCTTATTTGGTTTGGGTTTTACACGATTAATTAGGAGCCTAAATTAATGAGAAGGGAAACACGTGTCCAGCTGGTCCTCCCAGATGTTCCTGGAAACAAACTCTCCAATTTGCACAGCGTGACAGTGTAAACATGACTTGGGGAGGCTGCTCAGAGCTGGTTCAGTCCCCAACACTCCTGATGGGGAGGAACTCAGGCCTGGCTGGGCGCCTGTGCTTGCCCAGGTCAGAAATGCATCTCTGATGTGTGTGCCTTGCCAGTTCTCCCTGGCTCTCCCGGGGAGCAGCCTCATTCCTCCTTCACCATTTCCGAACCAAAAGGAAGAATCCTAAACTTACAGCTAGAGATAAAAGGGAGATGTGGGAAAGCCAGAGTTATTCCTAATGGACAGATGATGAGGAAAAGTCTAATTCAATTCAATGCCTGTGCATTTCCTAGGTACCTGCCAAAAAGGTGTTCTATCCTCTACAGAGAAACTCTGTAGTTGTTTTCTCATCCCATCTCTGATGCTTCTTTGTCTTCATGGTGAGAAAAGACTGCTCTGTCTGCCCTCGTTTCATTTTGCTTGGGTGGTAAAATGAGTACAAGTAAATTAGAGTTGAAGAGGGCTGTCCATGATGAAGTCAAATGCCACCAGGGGATCCTCCCCTTCCGCAGCCTCCACTTACAGGAAATGTGCAGGAAGCCAGGGCGGAAGTGGACCATTCCTACAATGGCCACAGAGCAAGGAGCTCTATGTGGTCTCTCCCTGGATGTATTGGGCACCTACCCCACTGCTGGTGCTGGGTGCCGAGACCTACAGTGAACAAGGTCAGCACAGGCTCCATCTTTGAGTGTGTGTTTAGCTGTTCTATCTTCACCCACCACAGACTGAAACAAGGAGACTGACATAGTCAAGAAGCTCTCTGGGGCAGCTACAGTGGCTCGGCAATAACACAATGTTCTGTGATGCTGAAACCACATAGGAGGGTCCCAGATTGTTATCCTGAAGTCTCCTTGTACATACTGGAGATACAGAATCATGATCTTAGTTGGCTAAGACTGGGAGTTGAAATGCCGTGTAAAGACCCTCTTGGGAGTATCTCTCTCTCTCTCACTGTCTCTCTCATTTATCTATCTATCTCGTGGAAAAAATAAATAAACTTTTGAAAAAGAAAAAGAAACTTTCTTGGGTAATACATATGGTAGAATATTATTCAGCCTTGAAAAAGAATGATTTTTTTTATACAAATTCTTATACAATTCTTTGTTACAACATGAATGACCTTACAAACGTGCTTTGTGAAATAAGTCCATCACAAAAGAACAAATACTGAAGTTACCCTTTATATGAGACATGTGAAATAGTCAACACCACCAAGAAAGAATGCCAGTGACCAGAGGTTCAAGGAGGGGTGAAAGCATATAACAGACATAGAATTTTAGTTAGCGTGGATGGCATAACTCTGGAGAGGCATAGTTGTGAAAATTGAACAGCAATCTGAATATAATGCCATTCAAATTTACACTTAAGGATTATTAGAATAATAGCTTTTATATCATCTACATTTTTTTTTTATCACTACTGAATAAGAGAAGAAAAGTTATCGAAAGTTCCCTTAGGTCCTGTGATAATAGCTTTTATATCATCTACATTTTTTTTATCACTATTGAATAAGAGAAGATAAGTTATCAAAAGTTCCCTTAGGCCCTGTGACACACAGTTTCTGGAACAAATGGGTTAGTCCAGATCACTCTCTAAAAGCAGTTCTCCCATCTTCCCACTGTGCTGCAAATGCCTTGTGCAAGCTGGGTCATCACTCAACTACGTAACATTTACTCCAAATAAAAGATGGCTTCCCCCCAGACTGCTCTGGGTACTGGGGTTGACAGGCAGGTCTCTTCCCTCAGGGACTTCCATTTTAGTGGAGGTAAGACAATAAATAAACAAATTGCCAACCTGTACCCCATCAGGTTCTCTGATGGCCCTAATTCATTTTCCTTAGTATTTCTCACAATCAGAGAAAATACGAATTTTACCAATTTATCCTATCTACCTGTGTCTCTCCATCCTGCCACTGGACTTTAAGCTCTATTTTATTTATTTATTTTTTTTTTGGAGAGGTTTTGCTATAGGGCGCGTGCACTCGCCAGACAGACAGAGAGAGGCATAGAGACAGAAAGCGAGAAATCACCCCCCAGGGGGGATGGCCACGCCACAATCCCTTCTCCTCCGTTCTCCTCTCAGAATCTTGGGCACGCACGCACACGCGCCCGGCGTGAGTTTTAAGCCACCGGGTCCAGGATGCGAACTGTGGTCAACTACGTGGGAGTCCAGTGACATAGCCATTACGCTAACTGCTGATTCCCTAAGCTCTATTTATTGATATAACTCTGAGCCTACGCTAATATCTGGCATATAATAACCATCAATATAAAAATAATACAAGCCAAAAGATTAACATGATAATTTTTGATTGACAAACACTCTAAACAAAAGAAAAAAAGGCTCTACAATGAAATGGAAAATAATAAAAGCTTGTCGAAAGAAAAAAGTAACTTAGCATGTGATTTTAAATTAGTTGATCAAGGAAGTATTTTTATTATTATTTCTTGTTCTTTTTTAATAAGAGGCATTTGGATTTACACTGGAACCACAAGGAAAGTCTCCCTAAAACTATTAGGAAGAAGCATATTCCAATAAAGACAGAAAATACAAAAGCCCTAGGACAATAAAAATCTTAGTGTATCAGGGGAACAGAAAAAAAAAATTGAGGCTGGGGGTCATTAGATTGCATAGTGGTTAAGGTGCTAGACTCCCACATGGCCAACCATGGTTTAGGTCCCAGATCTGGTAGCTTGAAATTCACACCAGGCGTGTGTGCGTACATTCCCAAAATCCCAGGAGGAGAATAGGGGAGAAGGGATGGTGGCATGGACATCCTCCCACCCCCACAGACAGATGGTTTCTCACTTTCTGTCTCCGTCTCTCTGTGTCTTTGAAGCAAGCGCATGCTCTCTATAGAAAGCATCTTAAAACACACACACACACACACACACACACACATACAAACACGCACAGAGGCTGAATTGTAGTACACAGCATTCACTTGAAAAAGCAGGTAAGGAAGAGTGGTACAAGTGAGGTCAGAAAGGTCTGGATAAGGACCAGATCTTAGACGACCTCGCAGTCCATGCAAGATAATTCGATTTTATTCTAAGCTTAAGGAGTAGTCGCGGAAATATTGTTTTCTTTATAATGTAGTTTTAAAAAACTTATACATAAAAATATACATAGCAAAAAACTTATTTTAGTATTTTTAAGTATATAGTTACAGTAGCATTAAGTCCATTCATTAAGTTCCTACGTTTTTCTTCTTAGGCTTTTCCTCTTAAGTTTTCTTCTAAGAGCATTAGTTTTAGCTCTCACACTAAGGTCTTTAATCCACTTCAACCTAATTTTTGTATATGGTACGAAGAAAAGGTCAAATTTTATGCTTTCACATGTTGATATCCAGTTTTCCCAGCACCACACGTTGAAAGGACTGTTCTTTGCCCATGGAATGGTCTCAACACTCTTGTCAGGAATGATTTAATCTTACATGGCACAGGTTAGTTCTATTCCACTGGTCTATATGTCTGCTATTTGGTTTTGATTTTGCTTTTGGTTTTTTGGGTTTTAGTTTAGTTTTGTTGTTGTGTTTTGTTGTTGTTGTTGTTGTTGTCTTGGTTGGTTTGTTTGTTTTTATTTGCTTGCAGAAGAGAAACAGAGGAAAGTGAGAAACCACCCCCTATGGAGCATGGTCATGCTGCAATCCCTCCTCCCGCACTTCCCTCCCATTATGATTTTGGGCAGGCATGCACATGTCCAGCATGTTTTTGTAAGTGACCAGATCTGAGACTCAGCCTGGTCAGCCACCAGGCCATGGGCTGGCCCTTTATAACTGTTTTTATGCCAGTATCACATTGTTTTGTTTACTGTAGCTTTACAGTAAGTATTGAAATGAGAAGGTATGAATCCTCCAGCTTTGCTCTTAGTTTCTAAGATTGTTTTGGCTATTTGGAGTCCCCCCTGTACGGGTTTTAGGATTTTTTTTCTATTTCTGCAAAAAAAACAAATCATTAAAATGGTGATGGGTATTGCACTGGATCTATAGATTACTTTGGTTAATATTGATATCTTCATAATATTAAGTAATAATATTAATATTGATACCTTCAAAATATTACAATCCATGAATCCATGAATATGTAGTTCTACTTATTTTTGTCTTCTTTAATTCCTTTCAGCAAAGATTTGTAGTTTTTATTGTACAGGTCTTCCATATCCTTGGTTAATTCCTAAGTGTTTTACTGTTTTTGATCCTTTTTTTAATAAAATTGTTTTTGTAATTTTCTTTTCAAATTGTTTACTGTTAGTATATAGAAATATAACTGATTTTTTATGTTTGTACCCTGCTATTATGCTGAATTAATTTATTCTGACAAGTATGTGTGTATGTATCTTTTCTGTTCTCTACATGTAAGATCATGGTATCTGCAAACATAGATAATTTTTGTTTTCTATTCTATTTGAATGTCAATTATATATTTTTATTTATTTATTTTGCTAATAATTCTGGCTAAAAGTTTCGATATTTTGTTAAATAGAAGTGGTAAAAGTGAGCATCCTTGTTCCTAATTTATAAGAAAAGCTTTCCATTTTTCACCATCATGCATGATGTTAACTGTGGGTTTTTCATATATGGCCTCTACTATGTTGAAGTAGTTTCCTTCTATTTTTAGTTTGTTGAGTATTCTCTATCATAAAAGAATGTTGAATTTTGTCAAATGTTTTTTCTGTATCAGTTGAGATTATAGTACGTCTTTTATTTCCTTCATTTTGTTAATATGGTATATTACATTGACTTTCATATGTTAAACCACCCTTGCATTCCAGAAACGAATTCCATTTAATCATGATATATTGTACCTTTGTCCTTTTAATATACAGTTAAAATGTGTTTGCTAGTATTTTGTTGAAGATTTTTGCATTAGTAGTGTAAGGGCATTGATTTATAGTCTTCATGAAGTTTAGCTGACTTTTAGAAAGTAGTGTTGGGAATGTTGGTATTTTTCATTAAGTTAGAGAGTATTCCCATCTCTTCAAAAATTTGTGTTAATTTTTTTTTAAGAGATTTTTGCTGTAGGGTGCATGCACTTGCTGGAGAGACAATGAGACAAAAAGTAAGAACTTCAGGCACACACACACACACACACACACACACACATGCCTGGCATGATTTTCAAACCATAGGTCTGAGACTTGAACCATATAGTTAGCCATGCAGTATCCATCAGCCTTAAACTCCATGACATGTGCAGGACCCCCAAGAGGGTCTGGGTTTTTTTCCCCAGAATTTTAAATATATCATCCCACTGCTTTCTGGTCTCCAAACGTGTTGCTGAGAAATCAGTTAATTTTATTGAAGATTCTTTAGACATGACAAATCACTTTTGTTTAAGATTATCTCTTTGTCTTTGGTTTTGGGCAGCTTAATTATGTGACTACGCGTGGGTCTCTCCAAGTTAATCCTACTGGAGATTATAAACGTTTTGAATTAATACGTCTATTTGTTTTCTAAAATTCGGGAAATGTTCAACCATTGTTTCAAGTAAGCTCCCTATCCCTTTCTCTCTTCTTCTAGTTCCTTCTAATATATGCATTAGTGTATTTCATGATGTTCAAAGTCCTACAGGCTCTGTCACTTATCGTCACTCTTCTTTCTTTCTGTTTCTCCGACCCAATAATTTCAAAGGACTTCTCTTCAAATTTACTGAGTCTTCCTTTTGCTTGCTCATGCCCGCTATTGAACCCACTCATGAATTGTTTTTAGTTTCATTGTTATACTTTTTAACTCTAGAATTTTAGTGTGGTTCCTTTTTATAATTTCCTTTTTAAAATATTATTCTCTTGGGCCCAGCAGTTGGCATAATGGCTATGTCACTGGACTCTCATGTAGTCAACTGAGGTTCGAGTCCTGGGCCTGGCATTTAAACTCATGCCGGTATGCCCAAGATCCCAAGAGGAGAATGGAGGAGAAGGGATTGCAGCATGGCCATTTCCCCTCAGGGGTGATTTCTCGCTTTCTGTCTCTCTGTCTCTGTCTTTCTGGCGAATGCACATGCCCTACAGCAAAAACCAATCCAAAATTTTTTTCTCCTTTTTTTCATATATTATTTCTCTGATTTCCTTTAATTCTTGTCCATGTTTTCCTTTAGACCCATGAGCATATTTAGGACAATCCTTTTAAAATTTTTGTTTAGTCAATTTGATGTCTGTGCCTCTTCAGGGACAACTCCTGCCACTGTGTTGTTTTCAAATGATAGATCACATTTTACTGTTTCTTTGTGTGCCTAGTAATTTTTTCCTTTTTAAAGAGAGATATTTGCTATAGGGTGCATGCGCTTGCCAGGGAGACAGAGAGACAGAAAATGAGAAATCGGGGTGGCAGAGTGGCCATCCCCGGGGATGATGGCCATTCCACAATCCCCTCTTCTCCATTCTCTTCTCAGGATCCTGGACGCACATGCACACATCCCCAGGATGAATTTCAAGCCAACAGCTCCAGGACTCAAACCATAGTTGCCTACATGGGACTCCATCACCTTAACCACCATGCCACCTGCTGGCCCCTTGAATATTAAAAAAAAAAAAATAGCTGTTTCAATCTTTGCAAATTGTCTGTGTCAGGGAAATCCTTCTCCAATTAGCTCGCCATTTTCGGAACTTTAGGATCAGCCTAAGAAGAAAACCTCCTGCATTTAAATGTTTTAATTTCCAAAAGAGTTTCACCCTCAACTTCTCCTTGGATGGTCTATTGTGTGTCTCCAACCATAGTCTCTTATCCCAGGTATCTGAGAACCTTATTTCCCTGCAGCTTTCTCTACAGAGCACCACCCAAGATCGGTGCTAGGAGGAACAAAGTCCAGTTCTTCAGATAGTTCCCAGACAGGTTAGAGAGTTGCAAATAAAGACAGCTCTGCTCTTTCTTGTTTAAAGGCAGGAATTGAACACTGGGATTCTGCCTTCTCCAGACCAAGATTGCACTACACTGAGGATGGGATGGGGCAAAGACAAGTAAAAATGCTGCATTTTCTACCATTTTGAATAAGGTTTCTTTTCTTGATTAGAAGTGTTCTTGATTACTATAGACCATTGACTGCTTTTCAAAGTTCCTATAAAGTTTCTTTAACCATTTTGTGGGGTGAGCTTTGTTTTGTTTTGTGTTTCCATGAGGAAATAAAAACACAGAGCTCCTTACTCTGCCATTTTGCTGACATCACCCTCACAGGATAGTTCTTGTGAGTCGTAATTCTTGAAAAAAAAAAAAAAAAAGCACAAATGTTTAGAAGGATCCTAACAGTGACAAAGGAAGACAAAGCAAAGAAAGGCCACATGGAGAGTCAGCAGATGGTGTGGTGGTTAAGGTCCTAGACTTCTAACTGTGGTTAAAGTCCCAGACCCAGCAGATTGAAAATCACACTAGGTACTTGTGCAGGTGTGCCCAAAGTCCTGAGAGGAGAATGGAGGAGAAGGGATTTGCAGCATGGCCATTCCCGTTGGGGGATGACTTCTTACTTTCCCTTTCTCTGTTTCTCTCAGGTGAGTGCCTAAGGAAAATAGCTTTAAAAAAAGAAAGGCGACATGGATGACTTGAACTTATGCTTCAAGACAAAAATGATCAGCACCAACCAGAAAGCAAAAAAGAAAGGTGGGTATAAGGCATGGAAAAAATTGGTTTGTCTCATGGGACTGTTTGTTTCATAGCCACAGATGGATTTTTTAAATTGTATTGAGATATAATTGACCTTTAATAAACTACATTTAAAATTAATGATTTGATATGTTGTCATGCATTTGATTTACCTGTGAAACCATCACCTTGATCAAGATAGAAAATACATCCTTCCTACTCTAGAATTTCCTCCCAACCCTTTGAAATCCCTCCCATCCTTTTTCCTACTCTCTTCTTGTTTTTTTAAGAATTATTTATTTAATTCCATTTGGGTTTTTTTGAGAATTATTTTATTTAATTTTATTGATTTATTTTCATTTGACCAGAGACCAACAGAGAGAGAACGAGAGAGAGAGAGAGAGAGAAAGCCACCAGGTCCAACAATTGAGCTGGGTCAGCCATATGGGAATACAGTACCCTTAACCACCACGCTACCTGCCAGGCCCTATTATTATTATTTTTAAATTTAACCAGAAAAAGACAGAGAGAGAGAGAGAAAGGAAAAGCAAGAAAGTAAGTCACCAGGTCCAAGACTTGAACCGTGATCGACCATGTGGGAATCCAGCACCTTTAACCACCATGCCAGTTGCTGGCCCTTTTCCTACCCTCTTCTACCCCTTCTATCCCAGGAAACAACTGATATGCTTTCTCTCACAATAGATTTGCTTGTTCTAGATTGTCTTATAAATAAAATTAAACATGCATTCTTTCTTTTTTCACTCAGCATAATTATTTTGAGATTTGTTTATATTATAGCATGTATCAATAAGATTTTTTTTGCTAAGTAGCACTCTTTTTTTAAAGTTTTTTTTTTCTATAGAGTGCATGACCTTGTGAGAGAGAGAGAGAAAGAGAGAGAGATTGAGATAGAGAGAAAGAGCACCCCCAAGGGGTGATGGCCATACCACAAGTCCTCCTCCATCCTCCTGTTGGAATTTCAGGTATGCACACAAATGCACCTGGTATGTTTTTCAAGCCACTGGTCCTGGCACTCAAACCTCACAGTTGGCCATATGGGATCCAGCCCCTTAACCTCTGTGCCACCTGTCAATCCCTACCAAGTAACATTCTATTGTTTAGAGATTCCATGACTTTTTATCTAGACACGTGTTGATGAACATTTGGGTTATACTTAGTTTTAGACTATTACAAATAAAGCCACAATGAATGTTCGGGGGTAAAAGTTTGTGTAGACATAAGCTTTCATTTATTTTTTAGTAAATAGCTAAGAGTAGACTACCTAGGTCATAATAGGCATGTGTTTAACTTTTTCAGAAACTGCCAATCTTTTATCCAAAGAACTTACACTATTTTATATTTCTACCAATAGTGAATGAGAGCTCTAACTACTTTATATTCTTAGTAGCATTTCACAATATTCTTTTAGAGATTTTTGCTATAGGGTACGTGTGCTTATCAAAGAGACAGAAAGCAAGAAATCACCCCCCACCCCCCCAGGCTCCCCCCCTACACACACACAGCTTGCTAATATAGGCATACACACACACACACACACACACACACACACACACACACTCACCCGAGAGAGGATGGCCACACCTCAATCCCTTCTTTTTCATTCGCCTCTTGGAATTTGGGGCATGCATGCACATGCACGCAGTGTGAATTTCAAGTTGCCAGGTCCAGGACTCAAACCACAGTCGGCCATGTAGGAATCCAACAACGTAACCATTATGCCATCTGCTGGTCCCAACATTTCATTTTTTTAAGCTTTAGCTATTCTAATAAGCATGTAGTAGCCTTACTGTGATTTTAATTTACATTTCCAAGATGGCTAATGTCAGGTATCTTTTTAATGTGATGATTTGCCTTCTATATATTTATATTATCTGTGGTTAAGTCTCTGTTAAAATATTTGGCCCACTTTTTATAGGATTGTTTGTTTTGGTTTTCTTATCATTGAGGTGTGTGTTTGTGTGTGTGTACATATGTGTGTGTGTGTGTCGTCTGGATATAAGTTCCTTATCAGATACACAATTTCCAATTATTTGCTCCTACTGCATGGCTATTCTTTTCAATGTCTTAACAATATCTTTTGAAGAGCAGAAGTTTAAAATTTTTATGAAATCCAATTTGTATTTATGTATCATGTCTTTGGTATTATATCTAAGAAAACTTTTACTAACCTAAAGTCAAAAGACTTTCATTTTTTCTGGTTTTATAGTTTTACAATTTCTGTGTTTGCCTAGAGTTCATCATGAATCAAAGTTTTTATATGTTGTGAGGTAGGGATGAGAATCCACTTTTTTTCTTTTTTTATAGCCATGTTATTGTTTCACCACCATTTGTTTAAAAGACTATCAACTCTCCACTAAATTATCTTTGTAATTTTGTAAGAAATCCATTGTCCATGTATGTGTGAATCTATTTCTGAACTCTTTTTTCTGTTCTATACACCTGTTTATCTACTTTCATATCAACATGATGGTCTCTCAATTACCGTGGCTTTTGAAGTCTTGAAATTAGGTGGTGTTATCCTCCACTTTTTTCTTTTGCAAAGTTGTTTTGGCTTTTCTAGACCATTTGTATTTCTATATGAATTTTAAAATAAATTTCCATAAAACAAAAGCCTCCTGGAGTTTTTAATTGGTATTGCAGTATGCTGACTCTATAACCATATATTTATTTGTAGATCATCTTGAAGGAAAGAATATTGAGACTTCTGACCCATGAATGTGGCATACTTTTCCATTTCTTTGTTTTATTTTATTATTATTATTATTATTATTATTTAATTCTAGAAGGCACATGCATGGAGTGGAGAAAGAGTATCCCCCATCCCACTCTAAACAGGACCTAGTCAGGCTAAAATCTTCTTTTCCTCCATTTCTTCATCCCATTAGGATCCTGGACATGCATGTATGTGCCAGCATGATTTTCAAGTCACTGTGGCCAAGATTGAAACCATAGTCAGCCATGGGGGATCCAACTCTCAGCACAGCCCTTAACATCTGCGCCATGAGGTCAACCCATCTCTGTTTCTTCAGCTCTTCTTGAATTTCTCTCAGCAATGCTTTGTAGTTTTCAGTGTACAAGTTTTTGTTTCTGTGTGTGTGTATGTTTATCAAATTTAAACAGAAGTACTTTTGCAAGGGATGGATATTGTCTACCTGCTAACGTAAGAATAAAGGGCTAGAAAAGGACAAAAGTGGGAACAGGGAGACAAAAAAGGAGACTGCTGCATAGTTGAACATAGTGTTGGTGGCTTGAACCAGGATGGTGATGATAGAGATGGGGAAAACAAGCTGATTCAAGATTTAATTAGGTAGAAGCATATGGAATTGCCATTTTATTTTTATTTATTTATTTACTCTAGGTCAAAGAAGCTGTAATGTTGGCAACTTCATGTACTTCAACCGTATAGGGTGACGGTAGGACAGGACTCAGGACTCGTTAGTTGATTAGATGCTGGGAACTAATGAAACCAAAGGATCGGGAACAGCTCCTAGGTGCTTGCCCCACACAACTGAATGGACAATGATCCCATTTCCTCAGAAGGCAAAGACCAGGCAAGAAAGGAACCAAACCTCTGTATTCTCCCTACTTTTCTTTCTACCCCCAATTTTTTCTTTATGTTTTATTTATTTATTTTTTGGTCCCCTCTCCCTCATCTTTAGCTTTTCAAGGAACACAATTACCGGCAGGCTACATGTTTACTTTTAAACATGTATTTTTCCCACCTGGCTCCTTGTCTGACATTTTAATGGCTTCTGCTGGCTTAGCTTTTCACGGGCAGGGCGTAGAGAAAGAACATGTTTTCTGTGCACAGTTTGAGGTTCGTGCATACTCCCTTGATGTTAATGCCATAGCAACGTGCCCTTAACTTTTTATTTCTTTGAGCCCGGCCCTCATCTGGAAGGGTTCTGGGCCACATTTTCAAGCAATTTGGTGCCGACCATCACGAGGCTCCTGAGTTTATGGAGGGAAGGCGAGGAACGCATGCTTGAGTTTATACTCGAATTACTATCCAAAATGACTCCATGGGGGGTTTCTTTTAGGGGTCACTGAGAGCCAGAGTGGAATGTTTTTCCTTCTTCACTTTATCCCAGGCCTTGGGGCACGAGAACCATAAATGCAGGTAATGTGTTTTATAGCCAGATTCTCTAGGTTCATTTTTCCACCTCTCTCCCCACCCCCCAATGATAATCATGAAACTCCCCAGAGCTGACTGCAGACTCACTCTGTACAGCCCTGATTCTACAAAAGCTAAGAGATTTGGGTGGCTGGCTTCTCAGCAGGGTGCATCTAAGAAAGCTTAACTCTTCCTGTCTATGGCTCAGCTAGAGGTGAGTGACTGCCACCCCGCCCAATGAGAAGGAAGACCCAAACTGAGAAGGGCTTCTCATAGGACAGCAGCTCCCTGCTGCTGGAGGTGCTCAAGCTGTGGCCAGACAACTGCTTGACTAAGGTGTTTGTCATTGGAGATTGACGGGAAATTAAATAATAAACCTTTAAGGCCCCTTATAACACCGACTTTTTCTGATAGGTTTTCATCGTTTCTACACCTATTCCTTGAGTCTCCACCACGAGGCTGGGAACTGGACACTGAGGACACAGGAGTGAATGAGGTGGACATGACTCCTGCCCACAAGGAGCTTCCTGTCTAGGGATGTAACAATAATAACACACGCTGACAATGAGGTGATGAAGCTAGTTGTGACTATCAGCCACTGGGCCAAGGCCTTTGCAGGCACTTTACATGAGTTATCTCAGAGACACTTCCTAACGCCATGAGGTCAAATTCCACTTTACAAACGATAAGATGCAGGCTCAAAATGGTTGCAGATGGGGCCAGAAGACAATATAGAGGTAAAGTACAATGCTCTGCCAGTCTGACCAATGTGGAAAGGTTCCAGATTTGTATCTGGAAATGCCCTAAGTGGACTGGGCACTCAATGTGCTTGTGATTCAGGACTGATCGAGGCTGGAGTTCAAGTCCCTGTTGGGGGTGATTTCTCTCTCCCTTTCTCTTTCTTCTTTTTTTGTTCCAAAAAGAAATAAGTGAATAGACTTTAAATAAATGTTGTGTAAATTATCTGAGCTTACACAGCTGCTACCTGCTGAAGCTAGGGCAGCAGCTAAGCCCCGTTGGCCCCAGGGGTCTAGGCACTTAATTGCACCTCTGGTTAAGATTCTTACAAGACCGAGTGAGTGCTTAAGTCCTGAAGGTTCAGGTCTCCACATACCTTACCCTCACTCTTACCCCAAGAAAGGTAAACAGTACAGGTCCACTCACTCCCCGTCCCCCCCACCAAACATACTAGTCCCAGAAGACCTTCAAATAAAAGCCATCTCTCTGCTTTAAGCAATTAAGTTTTCCAGCTTGAAAAAAAAATCATAATAACATGTTTTACTTAAAACCTGAGCTTGATACTGGCCAGATCTCCCACCATCATTTTAGAAGTAAAGAGTGGGAAAGGAAAGGAGAGAAGGTTAGTGATGGCCCTACTATGTGCCTAGAAGAAGGGGGACAGGGTTGGGTGACTAGAATGTGGTACATGAATAAAATTCAAAATATGTTGGGGGAGGGCAGCAGGTGGGGTAGTGGTTAAGGTTCTGACTCCCACATGGCCGACCACAGTCTGAATACTGAACCCAAAGGCTAGAAATCATTCAGGGTTCATGTGCATGCATGCCCCAAATCTTTTTTTTTTTTTTTGGAGAGGTTTTTGCTATAGGGTGCGTGCGCTTGCCAGACAGACAGAGAGAGACATAAAGTGAGAAATCATCCTCCAGGGGGTATGGTCAGGCCTCAATCCCTTCTCCTCCATTCTCCTCTCGAGATCTTGGGCATGCACACACACACGCCTGGAGTGAGTTCTAAGCCACTGGGTCCAGGACACGAACCACAGTCGACTACATGGGAGTCCAGTGACATAGCCATTACACTAACTGCTGGTTCCCAAGAAATTACCCTGCCAGTGGGGATGGCCATTCTGCAATTCTTTCTCTTCCATTCTCCTCTCAGGATCCTGAGGGTGGTCCGGCCTGAGTTTCAAGCTGCTGGGTCCAGGAATTGAACCGCAGTTGACCACATGGGAGTCCAGCAATGTAACCATTATGCCATCTGCTGGTCCCTGCATGCCCCAAATCTTGAGAGAAGACTGGAAGAAAAGATACTGTGGCATGGCCATCCTCCTTGGGAAGTGATTTCTCACTTTCCCTCTCTGTCTCTCTCCAGCAAGTGCACATGCCTTATAGCAAAATCCTTTAAGAAAAAAATGCTAGGGCCCAGTCACAGTGGCATGCTGTGTTAAGATGCTGTGCTGCACAAGCTGGGACTACGTGGGAGGTCCAAGGTTGATTCTTGGCCCAGCCTAAAGGCCAGACACAGTGGCATACACCCGCAGTCCCAGTGATTTAGGAGGTTGAGGCAAGAGGATGGCAGGCCCAAGGCTACCATGGGCAACAGGACCCTGCCCTAAGAAAGAGCCAGACACAATGGCACATACCTGTAGTCCCAGCTGGGAGGCTGAGTTTCCCAGAGATTGCAATATGGCAAGAACCTGTCTTAAAAACAAATGGACAGGGACCAGCAGGTTGCATAGTGGTTATGTCTCTGGACTCCCACATGGTCAATCGTAGTTCAAGTCCTGAACCTGGCAGCTTGGAAATCACACTAGGTGTATGAACATGCATGCCCAAAATCTCAAGAGAAGAATGGAGATGAAGGTATTGCAGTATGGCCATCCCCCCACACACACTCCACGCCCCGGAGATTTCTCACTTTCCCTCTCACTGGCTGTCTTTCCAGTGAATGCATGTGCCCTATAGCAAAAACCTTAAAAAAATTATATGAACAAACAAACGAATGCTACCTATGCTTGGCAAACCTAAAATCTAATTGCAGAGCCAAGAAAGAGATGAGCAAATGTTAGGCAACAGAGAACCAAGGAAAAGACTAAGATGTAGCATCTGTGATATGTGTGTTCAAATCCTGGGTCTCACGGTACCTTTAGACGAGTCCCTTCACCTTTCAGAGTCTCCAGTTTTTTAGCTGTAACAGTGTTTTCCAAGAAAACTTCCAGTGATGATCAAAATGTTTTATATCTGCAGTGTCCAACCTGGTAAGTGTTAGCTACATATGACTTTGGAGTTTATGAAATGTGGTTAGCGTGACTGAAGATGAGATTTTTTTTTTAATGTAGCCTAGTCTTAATTATTATAAATTTAAGTAGCCACCTATGACTAGTGACTACAATCAATCTAGAAAGCTAGGAGTTAAGTGGCTTCATTTATTCAAAGTACTACATTGAAAGAGAACCTCCGTAACGTGCTTTGTGCCTCTGGAACTGGCTTGTAATAATACAGCAGTGAAACTCTTAGAGACAATGGCCACAGCTCAGCTTTATGTGTCTCGTTGTGAGACCTTGGGCAAATCCTTCAGGCTTTCAGTACCTTGGTTTTCTCATCTGTCATTCAGAAGTGATTGTAAGAACTAAGTGAGATAATAGATGGGACTCTCTCTCAGCACAGTGCCAGACAGTTGGTAGATACTCAACAAACATAGCTGCTTTTTAAGAATTATTACGATAAAAGGATGGCATTGCTCAGCCTCTAAGAATCACACTAGCTAATGCTTGAACACCTCCAGCAACTCACTCTTCTCCAGGGCAAGGATCAGGAACCTGTAAAAGCCATCTCGATCCCAGTTGCCAAAGTGGAATGATGAAAGACGAGCACGTAAGGTCATACAAAGGGATCCTCCGTATGCAAAGAATGTTTCACATTTTAACAAGTATTGAGAGTATCCCTTTTTCCAGCACCTGAGAAGACATAAAAAGAGTTTGATATATTTATAGCATCAGCATCCCAAAAAATCTTTGCCAACATGGATTAAGATTGTTTTTGGGTTTCCAGATAAAATGGTTAAGTGCAGATCAACAAGAGAGTGATTAGGCTGAGACATTCAGATAGTTTTATCTGGACGTATTTTTAAGCTGTTACCAAAATTCAGATGGCAGATAAAGAATGCAAAATTTCTATCTTTCCTCTTTTTTAAAAAATTTTCTATGCATTTGAGAAAGAAAAAAATTAGCTTTCAAAATGTAGAAATCTGTTCTTAAGTTGTTCTGGGTTTAATTCAAGAAATGGTTACTACGGATTCATGTGTATGCACAACTCCCTGCAGAGTGACACTGATGTCACAGCCTCATTGTGGATTGTGGATAATTGTCCTCTTCTGTGGGCCTTATAAGTAAAACAGGAATTTGGACTGGGGTCGAAGAGTGATGCTTTCAAGGCTTTTTCAACTCTAAACATCTTAGGTTCAATGATGCACTTTTTTTTTTTTTTCAGAGCAACACTATAACAGAGTTGTAAAGGACTCATCATTAAACATCGTTTCTACTCTCTAGGTCTAGAAATTCATAGATAAAAGTCAAAAACTCAAACACATCCAGTGGCCTCACAGGTCACAAAAATGAGTCAGTTGGGCTAGGTTGACAATGTAGAACTACAGCGCCAGGCCTCATCTGATGCAGGTTGTTGCTGTGTGTCTCCAGAAAAATCTACCATGTGGGAATGTGGGCATTGGCTAACAGATCTCCAGCTTTTCCAAGGGATATCAGAAATCTGGATTTTTAAGTAAAGCATCCCAATTTCAAAAGTTAGCTCAAAAATCAAAAACAAAAAGTAAAAAGCAAAAGTGGCGAATCATACGAAGAATGAACATGTGTAGGATGAACTCTGTTCTCACCTCCATCCTTCCAAAACCAGGAGTAGACAGTTGAGCCAAAAGGGCCAGAATTTAGGACAGATCCTGGAAGGTGGTTCTTAGAAGAAATCCAGATATCAGGCCAGTTCTTTTCATCTGACTCTTTCTGCTACAAATCAACGCGATGACAGTGAAGTCCAACCTGGACTGAAAACCAAACGTAAACAAGATTTCTGCTGTTTCCGGGGAGTGTGCTACCCCATGTTGAGACTTGACTCCGAGAGCCCTGTATTGCACTTCATCAGCTTTCCAGGTAACTAAACGGAGAATGTCCTGGTTCGCTTGAATTCTTGGGCAGCAAAGCATTCAAGAAGTTCTCCTTGCTGAGTCATAGCAGTGCTTTCCTGACATCATTAGGAAATAAACATTCAAGGTGATGTTTGATTCCCATCCAGATTGTGCAAGTTGAGCTCCCTTTAATTCCCTGCCTTGCCAGCCTAAGTCTTTCTTAGTAATTACTGCAATTATAATTTATAAATATGTTGATTTCTTTGTTCATCATCTGTATCCTCATCCTCAAACTCATTAAAATGGAAGTTCCATGAAAGAGGTCCCTGTCTTTTTTTTTTTTTTTGGAGAGAAATTTTTGCTATAAGGCACATGCCCTTGCCAGAGAGATAGGAAGCAAGAAATCACCTTTCAGGAGGTAAGTCCATGCCACAGTTCCTTCTCCCACATTCTCCTCTCGGGATTTTGGGCATGCACGCACATGGCACCTGGTGTGAGTTTTAAGCCAGCAGGTTCAGGAATCGAACTGCCATTGACTACATGACAACCCAGCTACATAACCATTATGCCATCTGCTGGTCCCAGTCCCTATCTTGTTCACAGTTCTATCCCAGCTCCTGTTAGAGTCTAGGCCTTAAAGTTCCAGGTACATATTTGATAAATAATAAATTAATGAAAGGTCATTGAGATTGTATGTTAGTGTCTCTAGAAATAGGGAACTTATTCCTCCCCAAACAAGTCCATTATTTGACTATTTTTACCTGGTAGAAAGCTCTTCTGAAACAGGTCTGAATACAGATGATTTCCATTAGCCCCAGTTTTCTCTCTTGGAATCACAAGCTATATCCATAGCCTCTTCCAACTCACAGATTGCACTTCACAGGTATCACATTTCTTGTTACTGCTTTTTCTTTTTTTTCACTTGTTTTAATCCAGGCATAGCATGCTTATTCTTTCATTTTGATCCTGAAATGGGGAGAATGATTGCAAGTAGGAGAGAAGTGGGAAGGGAGCAAGAGGAAGTCAGTAAACCAGGAGTCCTGAACACACCGCTGATAGTCTCACTAGCACTCTTGTCATCAGTATATATTTTAAAGCCAGATAGCCTAATTTTTCACACTGCATTTCTCAGTCATGTTTGAATACAGACATTAAAAAATAGGTCTGCATGATTGGACTTAGCCACATTTTCTATGTGAATGCAACAGAAGGAGCCTTGGTTATATATTGAGAGAATGTCTTGGGCCCTGCCAACCTTAAGATGCTAGGACTCCATGAAGAACCCCAAACACTGGGAACCAGCAGTTAGCGTAATGGCTATGTCGCTGGACTCCCACGTAGTCGACTGCGGTTCGTGTCCCGCACCCGGTGGCTTAAAACTCACGCCGAGTGCTTGTGCATTCGGGCCCAAGATCCCGAGAGGAGAATGGAGGAGAAGGGATTGTGGCGTGACCATCCCCCCTGGGGGGTGATTTCTCGCTTTCTGTCTCTATGTCTCTCTCTGTCTGTCTGGCGCGCACACGCGCCCTACAGTGAAAATCTCTCCAAAAAAAAAAGAACCCCAAACACTGTGTGTCTGTGTGTGTGAGAGAGAGAGAAAGAGAGAGGGAGAGAGAAAGAGGGAAAGCTTGACTGTACAGAGGAGCTATTTTCCCAAACACATGACTCTGAAAATGCCTCTTTAAGGGCGTAGAGTCATGGGACCAGCAGTTGGCATAATAGCTATGTTGCTGGACTCCCATGTAGTCAACCATGGTTCGAGTCCTGAACCCAGTGGCTTAAAACTCACACCAGGCATGTGGGCATGTGTGCCCAAGATCCCAGGAAGAGAATGGAATAGAAGGGATTGTGGCATGGCCATCCCCCCCAGGGGGTGGCATGATTTCTCACTTTCTGTCTCTCTGTCTCTCTCTGTCTTTCAGGTGAGCACACATGCCCTATAGCAAAAACCTCTCATTAAAAAAAAAAAGATATAGAATCAGAAGCTCAGAGCCAAGAAGCAATGGGCCCAGGAAAGGTGATGCCATCCTGGAATGGGCCATACCTCCTTGGTGTCCTGAAGATAACTGATCTTTCTGGAGAACAGGGCTGTGCTTCTCTTGGTTCCTAATGTCCCTGCTTAACTGAGTAAGCCTGTTCATTATCTGGCAGAGGCTAGATGGAGGTAATGCCCAGATAATGCCATCCTGAAGCCTGGATACCAAACTTTGTATCTAGCTGCTCCTCACTAAGACTTTGCACAGGTAAGGTCCAGTTCTTGACATGGGCAACTTTTAAAACTTCAGAAAGACAGAGGAAGATGGGCCCCACAAACGTCATAACGGTTACATCACTAGACTCCCATGAAGCCAACTGTGATTCAAGTCCTGGACCCAGCGGCTTAAAACTCATGCAGGGCACGTGTGTGTGTGTGTACCCAAGATCCTGAGAGGAGAGTGGAAAAGGAATTGTGGCATGGCCATCCTCTCTGAGGGATGATATCTCACTTTCTATCTCTCTGTCTCTCTATGTTTCTCTGGCAAACACATGCATCTTAGAGCAAAAATCTCTCTCTTTTAAAAAGGTGGGGGGGAGAAAAGATGTAGATGTGGCATGGCGTGGTGGCAGGGCATGTGTTCAGCTGAGCCTCTAGATGACAAAGAATGAAAACAGTGTATATAGAACTGGAGACTATATGCTCACATAGTAGACAAGCTTATTTTTTCATTTCTTGAATAAGAGGCAGTTGGATTATATTTAAATATGCTGGAGGTCTCTCTGGTTGTAAAAGTCTCTCTCAATTTCTTTGAAGAGGCAGTACTATTTCAGGAAAACAAGTTAGCCTGAAATAACTTCAGCCAGCCGGTTTGGTATGCTAACAGAGGTCACCTGACCCAATCAGTAAAGAAAGAGGGCAAAACATTTAAAAGAGATTTAGTCATTCTTCCTGGGGGTATGACTTCACAAGACCAAGTTCTGAATATTGTTGTACACAAGTTCTTAATGATTGGTTTAAAAAGCAAGGAAGTACTTTGTTAGGACTAGAGATCCTGGACAGAACTGTGCATTGGGATAAAATTTCCAATGTCAGCATCATTTACAGATTTGAAAAGTGCAAGACCAGCAGTTGGCATAATGGCTATGTCGCTGGATTCCCATGCAGCTGACCATGGGTCAAGTCCTGAGTCCAGTGGCTTAAACTCACACCTGGTGTGTGGGTGTCTATGTCCAAGATCCCATGAAGAGAATGGAGGAGAAGGGATTGCGGCTTGGCCATCCTCCCTGGAAGGTGTTTTCTCACTTTGTTTCTCTGTTCCTCTGTTTTTCTTTTTAAATTAAAAAAACAAAAAAGTGCCATATCTAGACACAAAGAAGGACATTTTATAACAGTAATTGAGTCAAATCCAGAAGCAATCAGATACACAGCTAAAAATATATATGCACCTAACACTAGAGCCCTAGCATGTAAGCAAAAATTGACAGAATTAAAGGGAAAATAGACAACTGAGCAATAATCATTGAGAACTTTAATGCTCCACTTTATATAAGGAATTTAATAATCTGAATATTAACAAGGAAATCAAAGACTTGAATAACAGAATGAACTACTAGACTCAATAGACTTTTTTTAGAACACTCTACCACCAAACAACAGAATAGACATTCTTCTCAAGTGTGCATGAAATACACTCAAGATAACCATATATTGGGTCATAGAACAAGTCTTAATCCATCTCAAAAAGCTGAAATAATACAAATTTTGATATCTGACCACAATGAAATTACATTAAAGATAAATAATAAAAATAAATTAGACAAATGTATAAATTTGTGGAAATTAAATAACACTTATAACTAAAACAGATCACAAAGAAAATTTGAAAATACTTTGAAATGAACTCTTAAAAAATGCAAGCTAGACTACGAAAGACAGGCATTGTATGTCCCCATTTAATATATACCGAATGTCTGCCCTCTATGACAGAAACTAAAGGATTGGGAGGTATAATAATATGGAGGACAACTGTAGATAATAGAAACAATATAGGAGGGAGTAGGTAATAGAGAATGGGAGAAAGGGGTTCAGGGGGAAAAAGTAATCAAACAAATAAGCTATTTTACAGACACAAAAATGAAAAGTTACCTGTTGATGATACTGTATATGGTAATATCTTTGACTTGACTAATATGCACTGTATTCACACTGGGAAAAAAAACATGCTATACACTGTAAAGGTGCACAGTGATTAAATATAAATTTTTAAAAATGTAAGATAAATAAATAAATAAATAGATTTGTGTGGGATAAAAACAAATGAATGGAGATGAAAATAAAACAGACTGAAATTTATTGCATGTAACTAAAACAGTGCTTTCAGAAAAATTTGCAGTTGTAAATGCCTTTAAAAAGAAGAAAGATTTCAAAGCAATAACTTAAACTTCCACCTTGAGAAACTAGGGATCCACCTTGAGAAACGAGGTAAAGAAGAGTATTCTAAACCCAAAACAAGCAGAAAGAAGAAAATAATGAAGATGAGAATGGAAATAAAAAAAATAGAGGAAAGAAAAGTAATAGAGAAAATCTGTGACATCAAAGGTTGGTTCTGGGCCGGCAGGTGGCATGGTGGTTAAAGGCGCTGGATTCCCACATGGCCAACCGTGGTTCAAGTCCTGGACCTGGCGGCTTGCTCTCTCTCTCCGTCTCTCTCTCTCTCTCTCTCTCTCTCTGTCCCTCTCTGGTCAAATTGAAATAAACAAATGAATAAATAATAAATAAAGTTAAATAAAATAATTCTTTAAAAAAAAAAAGGTTGGTTCTTTGAAAAGACCAACAACATTGACTAACCTTTAGATCAACTGACCAAAAAGAAAGAGAAAATACTTAAATTACTAAACCAGGAAAGAAACAATGGACGTTGGTACTTACTTTATAGAAAAGGTGCAGTATTCATGCTTTTAGTAGATATTGACAAGCTCATTCAAAAATGTATGCGGAACTATAAAGGAAGTCAGCCAGATAATTTTGAAAAATAACAAAGTTGGAGTCTGATATTCCTTGTGCTTCCAAACTCAGCGCGGGTGCTAAATTTCCTCTGCTGCCATCTTTGATCCCTCCTATTGGTTTTCGACACCTCTCCCCCATTTTCCCATTGGAACTATGCAAACCTTCAAGGACACTCAAGTACCATGGGACTTGCATCTTGAGGACACAAATGGCATCTTTCCCACTCATATCCTCAGGACCCAGCAGAAAGCCCAAAGCAGAGAAGAGGGTTAATAAATGCCATTGTAAATGGATAGATTGATAGACAATTATAGAATCCTTTACCTTTGTATAAATGGATGAGGTAAAGTGATTTCTAGAAGGTTACTACAAAAGATATGCTAAGCTGGGAAACACAGAAGCTACCCCCCCACACAGTTCCACCAAGAACCCCTATATGGATTTTCTCAAGTCACTTCTTTTTTCCTCAGTGCCACCTGGAAAATTTGTGAATTTTAATATATATCTTCTAAATGTCATCCAAGCATAGGGTGTAATATACATACTATAATATTCTACTATCTTAGGAGTAAATGGGTTCTTCCAGTCATGTCTAGAGCCTTTAGCATTTAAAAAGAATTGCCTTTTAAAGGATAAATTTAGGGGTCAGCAAGTGATATGATAGTTAAAGTGCTGGATTCCACGGTTTGAATCCCGGACCTGGTGGTTTGCTTTCTCACTTTCTCTCTTTTTCTCTCTGGTCATATTAAAAATAATAATAATAAAATTAAATTTAAAAAAATTAAAAAATAAGAAAAGACAAATTTAGTGCACCTAGTCATTAAATATTTCAAAGGGGGCAAACCAGTGGTTTACAACCTTCTGTCTCCTCTCAAAAACTTTACACTACTAAAACTCAGTACCGTTTGAGCTTCTTTTTTTTTTTTAACATGACACTCAATCAGCTTCCCACAACAGATTTTTGGCATGGATAATTTGTCAGCCACAACGTCACCCTATAAATTGGCCCTATCCGTTTTCTGTTACTGATAGACATTGTAGATGGGAATTTATAGGGTGCCTTGGTTTTGACACACAGCCGTGTGGGTGAATGAAAAGGGCGAAGGAAATCTCCTGTGCTATTTAAAATCATGTGCCTCTGATAAAAACCCGGGCTTTGTTTTTGCTACACTAGAGTGGAAAAAAGCATTTTTTAGTTCTTTCTTTGCCCCACAATTTCAAAGATGTTCTAGTTCAAAACTGGATGGCTTGCCTCTCAGAGACTTTCTTAACACAGGAAGAAAATGGCTTGGCTCAATGTCAAGATTTTAGCTCTTTTTTCTTTTTGACCAAGACACTCACTTGACTTCTCATTCTGACTCCAGCCTCAAGAGATTTGATCAGGACTTAATTTTCAACATCCTTGCCGGGGCCAGCATGGTGGATTAAATTTAGTATCTGGATATAAACTGTCAGAACTGCTTAATTATTCCATCACTGCAGTAGCGTTAGTCGATTTTGCATTGGGATATTTTCCAGGAGTGTTTCTCAAAGCACAAAAGCTCCTCATCCTACCATCCTAAAAAAAATGTAGGCTTTGGGGCCAGCAGGTGGCATGGTGGTTAAGAGCACTGGATTCCCACGTGGCTGACTGTGGTTCAAGTCTTGGATCTGGCAGCTTGCTTTCTTCCTTTCTCTCTCTCTCTAGTCACATTAAAAAATAATAATAACAAATGGAAATAAATAAATAAATAAATAATTCTTTAAATATATATATAGGCCTTGTTAGGAAAAAGAGTTCAGGCTTTAGAATAAGGAAGTTGACTGTTTTTCTGCCGGTTTCCTAGAACTCATTGTCCTTTTTTTTTTTTCTAAAAGTTCCTTTTTTAAAACTTTTTTTTTTTTTTTTTTTTTTGAGAGGTTTTTGCTCTACAGCGTGTGCGCTCACCAGGAAGACAGAAAGTGAGAAATCATCCCCCATGGGGGCTGGCCACATTGCAATCCCCTTCTCTTCCATTCTCCTCTCGGGATCTTAGGCACGCATGCACACGCACCCAGCATGAGTTTAAGCCACCGGGTCCGGGACTAGAACTGCGGTTGACTGCTGGTCCCAAACTCATTGTTCTTATTCTAGGACTGTCACAGTTAAAAATTATCTGTAACTTGAAGTTTCTTTTTTATATTTTATATCAATTATACAGGTATATTCTTTACATTAGAATAAAAAATTCTTAGACAGATCTAAAAACTAAAATCTTGGGACCAGCAGTTGGCATAATGGCTATGTTGCTGGATTCCCATGTAGTCAACTGCGGTTTGAGGCCAGAACCTGGGGCCTTAACTTACATTCAGGAACAATGTTGTATATGTGTACAAATCCCCAGTGGAAACTGGAGAAGAAGAGTTTGCTGAGTGGCCGTGCCCCCTGGGGGATGATTTCTCACTTTCTGTCTCTCTGTCTCTCTGTCTTTCTGGTGAGTGCACGTGCCCTATAGCAAAACCTTCTCAAAAAAATAAATTAATTAATTAAAAAATAAAAAAATAAAATTTTAATGCAAAAATATGATTATGGTTTACTGTGTCCCTAGTTTGATTTACCACAAAGAAAAAATAAAATGGAATGCTATGTTAAAAAAGAAAAAAGAGTGGTCGGCAGGTGGTATGGTGGTTAAGGGCACTGGACTCCCACATGGCAGACTGTGGTTCAAGTCCCAGACCTGGCAGCTTGCTTTTTCACTTTTTACTCTCTCTCTCTCACTCTCTCTCATTCTGTCCCTCTTTGGTCAAATGAAAAGAAAAGAAAAGAAAGAAAGAAACAAGGAAAGAGAAAAAGAGAAAGGAAGAGAGAAAGAGAGAGAAATAAAGAAAGTTAAAATAACTCTTAAAAAAGAAAAAGAGAAGGACAGGCAATGAGACAATGGTGGGACATGTGGATCCACATGGGCCACGTCCTGAGTTTACTTTCCCAGACCTTCCTGAGCGGGTCAAGCATGTGCCCATGATCCTGGCTATCTGAAACTGGGGTGGATTGCACCTTGGGATCCTTTTGGGAGTCTCTCTCTTTGAATAAATAGATAAATAAATTAAATAAACAGAAAAAATGGATTGCACCTTGGGATCCTTTTGGGAGTCTTTCTCTTTGAATAAATAGATAAATAAATAAAATAAACAGAAAAAAAGAAGTGCCTTTCTCTGCCGCTCACTAACGGACCATTAAAAATCAATAGAAATAAGTTTATCAAAGGGCACCGACCCCATAAAGGCTGTCTCTACACCTATTTTGTTGGTGATCTTAAGACATATTTTTTAGAGTATTGACTACACACATCCTGTGCCAGGTGGCCTGAGACTGGTGAAAAGTTAGTGAGCTCCCCGGTGCATTCCCACGCCAGCACTCTCACTGGCCAACTGCGTGCCTGTGTACAAATCCCAGAGGGCAACCTGCATGTCTGTTGGCTTTCCAGGCAATACAAGGTCAGAGGGTTAATTAACACTATCCAACCTTGATTGCCAGAACCTTGAAAAGGAGCAACAACCTGGAACTCTGACCAGCACTGCCATTGCCTTCCTAGCACCTTGGGGAATCCTCTCAAACCCCTGCCCCAACTTTTTTAACCCTATTACCCACTTCTATGCCTGTATCTTCCTCTGAGAGGAAGTGGTTTGAGGACCCGAGAACAAATGCAAGGAATCCTTTTTGTGTGGGGGAGTCATCTGGAAGCTACAGTGAGATGCCTCTTAGTGTGTCAGAGGCCCCGATCAAATGTTGAGACAAATGAACCACAAAACAAAAGAAGTCAGGTCTGGTCTCTGCAGATATGATGAGGTCAGTGGGGGAGGAGGGTGGGTAGAGGGGATGGGGCATAGCCAGAGGCCTCAGAGTCGCTCAGGAGATAAAATTCCTTCCACACTTTCAGGTAGGAAAAGGAAGTGGCGATCATGGCCCTCAGATTGGTGCCAGGCTTCCTACTAGAGATGTGGTCATTTCCACCAAGGCCACCCACCTCATGATAGGAAATATCATCCAGGCAGGTAGGGAGATTTTGTACAAGCACTACTTAATGATATAGTTAGTAAATAGAAAGATAAATATTACTAGGTAGACAGGAAGATTAATAGAGAAAGAGATGATGGTAGAAAGAAAGAAGGGAGGCAGAAATAAAAGAAGTTGACTATTGTTTCCTTACAATGCCCGCTGGGATGGCAGAGCATAAACCTTCTCCTATCCAGAATCTGTACTTCTCCCACGGCAAATCATGGAAGAGCACAGCCCTTGACGATTATATTGCTATTTGCAGAGTGACATACAAAGCCCTGTAGGACACAGCATCCCATGGCTGATTTTGTTACCTGGAGAGCCCCTCAAGATACACATTCCCAGGATTCATCCCAAAGACCCAAATTCTGTAGGTCAAGGGTGAGTCTAAGACATCTACTCCCTCACTTTCTTTTTCTCTGCTCTTGGAAGATTTTCTGATCTTTGCAGTTTGAGAACCTCTGCTTTAGGGCATGCAAAAAGAAGCTGAGCCATGGAGATTTCTGTCCCAGAGTAATTAATGTAAACATAATCGGATGTTCACTCTTTTTTTTATTCGAGATTTTTGCTTTAGGGTATGTGCCCTTGCCAGAGACAGAGAGACAGAAAGTGAGAAATCACTTATACGGGGGGATGGCCATGCTGCAATCCCTTCTCCATTCTCCTCTCAGGATTTGGGGCACACATCCACATGAACCCAGTGTGAGTTTTAAGCCACCCAGTCTGGGACTTGAACAACAGTTATCCACCCGAGAGTCTAGTGCCTTAACCACTATGCCACATGCTGAATCCTGGGATTTCCATTCTAACTCAAGTGCTCCTAACCCTAGAAAGTGCTATACATGGACTGCGTGTAAGCTGGAGCTAAACCCAAGCTCAACTACCTATTTCCATAGACATCTTGACCAAGTCACTTAAATTGAGTTTTCAGGCCAGCACATGACATAATGGTTATATCACTGGACTCCCATGTAGTTGACCACAGTTTAAGCCCAGACCTGGTGGCTTAAAACTCACACCAGGCATGTGTGCATGTGTGCCCAAAATTCCAAGAGAAGAATGGAGGAGAAGGGATTGTGGTGTGGCCTTCTCCCCTGGGGGATGATTTCTTGCTTTCTGTCTCTCTATCTTTCCAGCGAGCACACACACCCTATAGCAAAAATCTCTATTTTTAAAAAAAAATGAGTTTTCTTCTGTCTACATCCAAAGTAGAAATACTAATAGCTTCTATTGCATGGAGTAGTTGAAAGGTTAGAATAAAACTCCCCATGCAAAGCACTTAGCACAGGGCCTGAGAAAAATAATGAGAGTTTAACAGAAATTGGCATGGGTTCCTATTATTCTTCTCACAGCCAAGCTAGGGAGGTCAAACCCAGTTCAAGTGCTATGGAAGACAACGGAAAGGAGACATGTGTTAGGACTGATATTCGTCATGGAAAAATAAAGTGGTAACGATGATGCCAATAGTTGGGTTCTACTCACTCTACTGCAGTCTTCAAGATGGAAGCATTTCTAGAGAAGCAGATTTATCATCCCCAAACAATAAGATCTTCTCTATGGTGGCCCTTCCTTAGTTGTCATAATCAGGGATCAAGCTGAACTCTACCCACACTGAAGATAGAGGTGGGAAGCCAAGGATGGCCTTGGCAAATCTGTGAAGTTGGGTTCCGCTTATCCTTGCTTCCTTGTTTGGTTGTTTTGGCCTGACCCCAGATTCTTTTCATTCTTAACCATCAAACCTTTCCCTTCCTCCTAGGAAGGAACTGATAAACTCAGTCCCAGGGTATGTGAATAGCATAGACCCCTGCCCCCCACAATCTGGAAATTTGTACATTTTCTGAGAACTAGAAGCATTTAACTAGAAGCCAGCAGGTGGCGTGGTGATTGGGACACTGGACTCCCACATGGCCGACAGTGGTTCAAGTCCCAGACCTGATGGCTTGCTTTCTCACTTTCCCTTTCTCTCTCTCTCTCTCTGGTAAGTGAGCATGCCCTGTAGCAAATTTAATAATAATAGTAAGTTAAATTCAATAATAATTCTTTTTTAAGAATTAAACTAAGGAAATAATCTCTGACTGAAGAACCTGGGATACCCCTGGATAAGACGGGAAGAGATTCTTAGGGGGTGTAGAAGCTTTGCCCTCCTGCCCACCCACAAAAAATGAAGCACCTCCCTGTGCCAGGCGGGCAGCACTTCACAGTTTAGAATGCTCTCTCATTTATCTTCTCATTGGAGCCTCTCAGCAGTTTTGTGCTATGGACAAGGACAGCAAATGCAGTAGACAGAGTCAAAAGAGCCCTGGGGGACCAGCAATAGCATAATGGTTATGTCGCTGGACTCCCACGTAGTCGACCCTGGTTTGGGTTCCAGACCCGATGGCTTAAAACTCACGCCTGGCACATGTGCGTGCGTGCCCAAGATCCCAAGAGGAAAATGGAAGAGAAGATTGTGTGTGGCCATCTCCCCTGGGGGTTGACTTCTCACTTTCTGTCTCTCTATCTCTCCAGCTAGCACATGTGCCCTACAGAAAAATATCTCTCTAAAAAACAAAGCCCTGGAAGATCTGGAAGTACAGAGTTCCCCAAACTCAGGACGTCTATAACACATGAGCTAATGTGAGCAGCTGTAGCAGCACAGCCCTTCCCCACAGAGACTTGCTTCCCACCCTCGCCCTAGCCCTCTGATTTACTGGGGAAAAAAAAGTCTTCACAAGTCCTTGGTATTCAGCCTGTCTCTAATACTAGCCACCTCCCTTTTTAAGAAAACACAAGTGGACCTAGGGCTCAGATTCTTTGATAAGCAACAGTATTTAGCCAGAATTTAATAACAATCTTTTGCCTGTGTGTTTGCAATATACCTACCTTTTTCTATTACCTTTTATTTACAACATTTGGTTTTCCATCTGGAAGAATGGGTAAAGATTCCTTTTCAAGAAGAATGTACTGAGTAAATTTAGTGAGTCGACTATGAGGAAAACACAGATGCTTCTCGAATTACAACGGGGATACATTTTGATAAACCCACCATACATTGAAAGTATTGTAAGTTAAAAATGCATGTAATATGTTTAACCCATGAATATCATAGCTTAGACTACCTACCTTAAACACACTCTGAACACTTAACATTAACCTGCAGTTGTGCAAAATCACTTAACACAAATCCTATTTGATAATAAAGCATTGTATATCTGTTGAATACTACACTGAAAGTGAAAAGCAGAATGGTTGTATTAGTACTGGAAGTGTGCTTTCTACTGAATGTGTATTTTTTTTTTTTTTGGAGAGATTTTTCACTGTAGGGCACGTGCGCTCGCCAGACAGACAGAGACATAGAGACAGAAAGCGAGAAATCACCCCCCCAGGGGGGATGGTCACACCACAATCCCTTCTCCTCCATTCTCCTCTTGGGATCTTGGGCACGCACGCACACGCGCCCGGCGTGAGTTTTAAGCCACCGGGTCCGGGACACGAACCGCAGTCGACTACGTGGGAGTCCAGTGACATAGCCATTACGCTAACTGCTGGTTCCCTGAATGTGTATTTCTTTTGCATCACTGTAAACTCAAAAAATCATGATTAGGGGGCCAGAAGGTGGTGTAGTGCTTATGGTACTGGACTCTCACATGGCCAACCACAGTTCATGTCCCAGACCCAACAGCTTGAAAATCATGCCGGGTGCATGTGCATGTGGGCCCAAAGTTTCAGAAGGAAAATGGAGAAGAGATTGTGGCATAGCCATCCCCTGTGGAGGATGATTTCTCACTTTCCCTCTCACTGTCTCTCTCCTCTCCTATGAGTACAAACATCCTACAGCAAAACAAAAAAACTTTAAAAAAAAATAATAATAAGTAGAATGGTTGTATGTCAGGGACCATCTGTACTAAATACAAGTGGCTCAGACAAGACACAAATCATAAAAATTATAAACACACATGATTTAAGGTTAGGAAATCTTCACTCACTCAACTCATCATCCTACAAATAAAAAAATTGAGACCATGGGGCCAGCAGATGGCAAGATGGATAATGCACTGGACTCCCACATGGATAACTGTAGTTCAAATTCCAGACCTGGAGGTGTGAGAATCATATTGGGTGTGTGTACATGCATATCCCAAGACCCAGGAGAATGGAGGAGAAAGGATTGTGGTGTGGCCATCCTCAATGGGGAGATGATTCCTCTCTCTCCCACCACCACCACCACCAGTACCTGTGCGCTGTGACAAAAGCCTAAAAAAATAAAAAGAGAAAAATCGAGGCCAAGTCTAAGGTCAAGTACTTGTTGGTAGCAGAATCTCCAATTCTAAGACATGAACAGCTAAAGAAATACGATGCCAGGGCCCTGCGGATTGGGATAACAAAACCAGTGATAGGGCAGATAGGGGAAAAGAAAAGGCCCTGAAAAGAAACATCTGACAGACGGTGAGTCTATGCTGGGAATCTGTGTGCAGGATTAATTCTATTTCAGGAGCAAAGCTCGGGATATGAAACCAGCTAAACTAAAGCTCTGGGCCTTTTCTTTTTGCAGAGATCTATCTGTGACTAGATAGATGCATCTCAGGTCCAGCCTCCCTGACTCCATTGTTAGACTTGGAGAAATAACATATGAGCTTGGGAATGTGAAATAGGAGAATCAATATGGAGCATCTTTGTGTACCAGCAGAGAGCTTACCAGAACAGTTACCAGACTGCTCTGGGCTAATCTTCAAGCGCAACTCCACCTGGCAGAGATAGCAACAGCAGTGTCATGCGGATCAATTCATTGCGTCTTTCTTTGCTTAATGTTTGGACCAGAGCTGACCCATTGGTTTCTCCATTTTGACACTATGGACGTTTCAGGTAACTCTTTACTGTGAAAGGCTGCCATGGACACTGTAAAATAGGAAGAAGTGAGTCCGCCTCTACCCACTGGATGCCAGGAGGATTCCCCACCCTACAATGATCAACAGTATCTTCACACTTTACCGAATGCCCTCTGGAGGGGGAAGGCTACCCATGGTTGGAAACAACGGAGTTAAAGGATTCCTGAGAGGTTTTTGGACAACTTAAATGCAGTATAGAAGAACTCTCAAGAGGAAAATACTAGATACCTTGAATCTACAGAATGCAGGAGCTCCAGAAATGTATTAGAAAAGCAAGAGTTTATACCGTAGGACTCTCTGGATATAAAAATAAAAGTCCTGGCATACAGTAAATGTTCAGTATCATTTTAATGTCCTTGTCATGCTCTTATTCTTTTGTACACCCATTCCATCCATGAACTGTTTTCTTTCTTTTTTAAACAAAAATTAGCATTGCTTTTAAAAAGGTTTATTTCATGAGAGTGAGTGACAGAAAAAGGGAGAGAGAAATAATCACTTTCTACAAGGACTCACACTGCAACCCTTGCCCCCGCCCCTTTGATTGCCTTCACAGGTAATCAGAATCATGTGTACCTGAGCTCGTGTATACAGGTTGACCAGAGAACCGCTTTTCTGTGTAGGTCCAGCATTGCTTTAGTAGCATATTCCTGCT
>NW_006159927.1:3192024-3209487 GCF_000334495.1 Tupaia belangeri chinensis | reverse complement strand
GCTGTCTCCTCTTATAAGTCCTTCCATGAGCATTAAAAGGTCACTGAGCTTAGTGGGTTTTGAGGGTCAAAAATCCAGCTTCATCTACCAAGTCATCTTCTCAAATAAAAACCTTAGCTCCACCATTTATAGCCTATGGACTTTTCAAGGGTTTGCAAAATGTTTGAGACCCAAACAAAAGCTGTTAGCTGCAAAATATTCAAAGCAATCTGCAAAACCATATGTAATATATGTTTGATTAAATGTCTACGATATGTAGTGTGAGGTCAACTGGTCAACCACAGCTCAACTAGCTCCATATGCACTCATATATGAATTATAATTAGTGCAGGCTGTATTTTTAAATGTGCTCATTGATAAGACATAGGGAAGAACATGAAAACATGCTAATGTGCTATAAATCTTATCAAACAGTGTTAGTGGGTTAAGACTGGAATCCCTGTGCCCAAGACTATACTTGGACTCTTCAAAACAGAGAAGAAATTGTCTTTCCAGCTCACGGTGCCTCCCCCCACCTCCCAGAGTTATAGATCACCATCTATGGACAGAAATCTTTTCCAGGGAGAAGATGTCACCAAGGTTTAGAATCCAATATTTGCCCGGCTTTGTTCTGCCTTTGCAGGAATCCATACCCCACAGCAGTTCTGAGGAAGTCACAATCTTCCCAGGCTGGATTCTGACACCTCAGGACCCCTCCCCCACATCTGCTTTCTATCCAAATGTGACTCAGAGACTGTTGAGGCTCAAGGTGATCAATGACAGCTCCAATCAAAGCCACCCAGATAGGCAGTGTGTGCACCGCGCCTAGATATAAAAGGTGTTTTATTTCTCATCTCTTTATTTTTGTCACTGAAAGAATGCTTCCCATGTGTGGATTAATTAAAGTGTAAACATTAAATATTGATTGATGCATTATCAGCATGGAGCAGTGGCCTCCCGTCTGATTGATTCCTGCAGTGATTTATTGTCATATTTGGGGAGTCATTTCACTTGATAACCAAGAGGGATAGCCTGCCTCCCCCCACCACACCGACTCCACTCCCCTCTTTTTTTCCCAGCACCTCCTCTTATTCTTCTAGGTGACATCTGAGTTCCAATAACTAAAACATCTTCATCTTACTGTCGAGAGAAAAGTGTGTGGCCTGACATTTGTTTTGCGTATGTGTATGTCTGTGTGTGTCTCCCAGGCAATTATCAAATCAATTAACAATTTAACACAGAAAATAACAAATCTACCCTTTTCTATGGGATGTTTCTGATTAACAGAGCTTGCCCCTACAGAGCTCTGTAAAATATGATTATGGGCAAGGCATGGGGGAGGGAAGAAGATTATAAAATGAAACAAAGAGAGAAAAAGGAAAAAAAAAAAGCTTATAGTATCTAGTCATGTCGTTGCTCTAAGGTCTGCTTTCACAGTGGAACTAGAGAATGGAGGGGAAAGAAAATAACAATGCATTTTTAAAACTGGTTATATGAATCACCATACCATGTTTTATTAGACTGATCCATGTACAGTTGCTGATATTTCTAAGTTTCTTTCTTTCTTTCTTCCATGAGCAAATGAGATCTGGAGAGAGAGAAAGAGAGAGACAACACCCCAAGCAGGACCTTGATCCCATAGTCTACCCCCAGCTTCAGCCAGTCCCCAATTGTGGAGCCATGAGTGCCCAGACATGGACTCAGTGTCTTCCCATGTGGATCTGCCTCACAGCTGTATGTTGAGCCACCACCCAGCCTCCCAAAATGACTGTTATTGTAGGTCAAAGTGATCCAATATTGACAATTTCATAGAACAAAACCTTGTATAGCTAACCTCTCTTTCTGAAGTTGCTTGGATAGCTATTGTTTCTTCAGTTTCCAAAGGAGAACGTGGCACAAAAAAAGGCAAGTCAGTGCTAGCTACCATCTATTGGGTTGTTGGAAAAGTCATGATACTTTTTGCATAGAAAAGCATAGAAAAATATTTCATGACTTTTCCGACAACCCAGTAGCTTGTGTTTTAGCAGAAATCAAGCAATACTTGAAGTCCTTTATGTAATTTCCTTATGGAAAACACCATGCTGGAAGGTAAGCATCATCATTTTATGCATTTTACAGCTTCAAAAATACAAGCAACGGGACCAGCAGATGGTGGAATGGTTACGTTGCCGGATTCACATGTTGTCAACCACAATTCAAGTCCTGGACCTGGTAGCTTGAAACTCACGCTGGGAACATGAGTGTGCATGCCCAAAATCCCAAGAGGAGAATGAAAGAGATGGTATTGCAGTTGGCCATCCCCCTAGGAGGTGATTTCTCATTTTCTGTCTCTCTGTCTCTCTTGCAAAAAGCAAGTAAGACAAAGTGAAACAAGGTTTCAAGGGGTTAAATAAGTCAGGGGAGCCCTTGCAGAATACTTACGTCTAAAGACGCCAATATCCCTGCAGTGTGTCTAGTTCCAGGCATCCACAAATGGGGGGGATTCCAGGGGCCCTGACTCCCAGTCATGGCATGCATGACCCAGTGGCCCCACAACTGGGCTAAAGACTTGGGGTTTGAAATCTTCTTGTTTCCTGGTTTCTTCTTGACAAGAAGCAGGTGCAAGCAGTGTAGGTAAAACACAGAAGACAAGTGTTTGACCTGTTTTCTGAGTAGCTGTTCTAATCGAGAGTCTAGAATCAGGACCTGTTTAAAGAAGTGGGCACTGAGGTCAGCAGGTAGTGTACTGAATGAGGTACTGCACTCCCTCATGGCAAACCGCAGTTCAAGTTATGGATCTGGCAGCTTGCTTTCTCACTCCCTGTCTCTCTCTCTCTCTCTGGTCAATTAAAAAATTTTAATTTTTAAAAATTAATTGATTAATTGTTTTTTTAAAAAAAATAAAAAGTGGGCATTTGAGGCCATCTTTGCTATACCCAGGAAGTCCCTGAAGTAGATGGGATCTCCCAGAGGTCTTCAGTCATTAACATCTTGTCAGGGTGATGTCCACAGGGAGGTGACACTCTGCTGTCCTGATTAGTCCTCAGATTAATTGCCAACTAGAACTAGAAGAGGTAGCCAGCATAGCTCTCCTCTTGCACCTTCAGCCCTGGAAATCCTAGGTGGTGGCTCGGAATACCCCCTCCCTATGGGACCATGCTGATGACACACAGGTCTCTGGGTTCTCATGGATGCTGATACCACATTGTTCGCATTGCATCTCCCAGCAAGAGGCTTCACATGGGCAAAGGCCGGGTGAGCCTCTCTTCAGGGCCTATCAGTTCCTTCACAATCCATTCCCTCCATCTTCTTCGACTGACACTTTTTCCAAGGAAGACCTAGATAAAATGAAACAGGCATGGCTATTACAGAATAGCTATATCCTTTAGAAAGCTCCGTACTCTGCATAATGGCAGTATGTAATTACAATTACTGATTAGTGGAAAATGCATCAACAGGAGACCACTTTCAGAAAATGTCTTGGTAGATACACAGCCTGCTCTCGTAAGATCCTTATGAAAAATCAGTGTTCTCCTTTGTGTATTTGCATGTGTTGTTGTTGGTGGTGGTGGTGGTAGTGGTAGTGGTAGTCTTTGTGTTCTAGCTTTTAGAGTTGAATTTTTGACTCACATATTTTCAGTCTTATGTATTGAGACATACAACTGAGGCTATAAATTGCTCTGTAAATGCTACCTTAGCCACATCCCAAAGGTTCTGGTATGTGATGAAATTAGTTTCTATCAATAAATAGTTACTCATTTCAGTATTGACTTTTTTTTTTTTTTTTTTTTTGGTATTGAATGCATGTACTCACCACAGATCAAGAGAGAAAGAGATAGGGAAAAAATGAGAAATCACCCTTTAGGGGAGATTGCCACACCACAGTTCCTTGTCTTCCATTCTCCTCTCAAGATTTTGGGCATGCACACACATACACCCAGCATGATTTTCAAGTCACCAGGTCTGGGTCTCAAACCCCAGTTGACCATGTGGGATTCAGCATCTTAACCTCCACATTACCTAATGACCTCAGTTTTGACTTGGTAACTCAGGAGTTAATTTGGAAGATATTTTTAATTTCTAAGAGAAAAAATATTTCTATCATATTTTCTAGAAACACTATTATACATTTTAGGGCTAGTGAAACTTCCTGAAATTGTCCTTATCAAATCAATTTGATAGCTTTTAAAATTCAAAGATCCAGTAAGAATCAATTGACATTATCCCAACCAGGTGAAACTGGTATTATTGAAATACGAGAGGGACAAAGTTTATAACGTCATCTAAACCCCCAGAACTGCCAAAGAACATAATTTAAGGTCTCTGAGCTCTGAGCAATACAGCTCACACTCAGTTCTGGCTTTTGATAAGGTTTATTTTCTCTTGTTTTTAAGCAAAATAAATACTTTTTTGTTTTACATTTTTTTTTTAGAAATCAACTTTTGTGTGATATTGCAAACATTTATAAACCTTTTAGATATTCTTTCAAAGAACACTGTTTGTTAACATCTCAACCACTTTTGGTTAAAATTTCACACCCAGAGAAACATAATAGGAGTCAAAAATGATAAATTCAAGAAAAATAATTCCAATAACATTTACTTTACACATTTATTTAATACATATAAGGCCAAATAGAAAACCATTTTCTTTTTTTTTTCTTTCATAAAACCGTTTTCACTCATTCAAACTGAATTAAAACCATTTTTGCATGAGGATAACAGATCTGTATTACTTCTATTTTTGCAAAAAACAAAAACCACCTTATTCATTCCTATTTATTGAAGTCCTAGGCTCCATTATTATTCTGACCTATGCTACTAATATTTAATCCAAAAGATAGAGAAAAAAACATCTCCTTATAATGAAAAAGTCTGGACAATGCAAACTGTATATAGTGTTTAACATAAAGCACATTTCCAAAAGAAAATACTGCATAAGCTATAATAAAATTATATTTGTCTTAGGTAAAGCAACAAGGCTTTCTATGATAAGGTTCATTTTCTCAACAATATTTATCAAATATTTCATATGTGCTAGGTATTGGCAGTGCAGTGATGAATACAAGGGACTAAAATCCCTGCCCTTGTGGGCATTTGCTTGAAAAGTTTATTTTCAAGCCCAGGAGGCCGAATGCATGAAAACAGGACCTGGAAATAGGAGCGTGGGGTGCAGAGGAGACTATCCCAAGGAATCAGAGAAACAGCAAGTCCTTCTCACAAGAGCTACTAGCATAGCCACATCTGCTGGAGTCCAGGTAATTTTTGCAAGACTGCTTTACTTACTCCTTAGAGGTGCTCAAGCTGAGTAGAGGTGCTAGACCCTGCTTTCCCCAAGAGAAACCCTTGAGTTCTCTCTCAATATAACACCTTCCTCTACCCACCAGACATTTGCTGGGCACCTGCCACTCCTGCTACAGTGCTAAGTACTGCCACCAGGATCTCCATTCATAAAATGTGACATTTTTGCCCATTGTATAGATGAGCATATCAAGGCTTAGACAAAAGAACACAGCCAGCCAAAATCAGCCTCTCAGGAGAATAATGTCTTCTGAATCCAACTCCAGAACTCATTTTTGGACTCCTAAGTTATTTATTTATTTTGTGTGTGTGTGTGTGTGTGTGTGTGTGTGTGTGTGTGTGTGTGTTTTGGTTTGTTGGGTTTTGAAAAGAGATTTTTTGGTATAGGACACATGCATTCACTGGAGAGACAGAGAGAAACAGAGACAAAAAATAATAAACCACCCCCAGGGGGATGGCCACACCACAAACTCTCCTCCATTCTCCTCTTGGGCTTTTGAGCATCCACAAACATTTGCCCAGCATGAGTTTCAAGCCACCAGGTCCGGAATTCAAACTGCAGTCAACTACGTGGGAATCCAGTGCTTTAACCACTACATACCTGCTGGTTCCAGGACTCCAAAGTTTTGTTTTGTTTTGTTTCTCATCAGGCAGAGTCTTCAGGGGAGAATCCATGGAATTTAGGTTGGTCTATTGTCCATCATTGTCTATATGGGCAAGTCTTGTTGTCTTAACCTTTTTGCCATCAACATTATGATTTCATCCTCTCATCAAGGGGTCATCGTCATTGTTACCATTTTATGAACAGCCAGGACCTGTACTGAATACTTCAGACCCTTTGCACCCTCTACCCAGGTTAGTGATTAAGAGCAAGGTCTCTGGAGTAGACCTTCTGGATTTCAACACTAGCTCTGCTTCTTACCAGCTGCGAGGGGTGGGGAGGGGGTAGTTTCCTGCCCAGGATTACACAAGAGGTACTGGACAGTATGGACTAACCCCAAGCCTGTTGGTCCACAAAACTCACATTATCCTACTCCCAGCCTGACTTTCAAACAGAGCCCTTGAGAAAAAAAAATTCATTCATTCTCAGGGGAGCAAGGAGTTCTATAATTCCACAGTCTCAGGGATAACATTGAATGTCCCTGAAAAGTCAAACTAGTGTTGTAAGCACATCCTGCATCCATAGCCAAAGACGAAGACACTGGGCATATGGACATTTTTAGATCTCAGGTGGACTTGGGAGAAACCAGAAGCAAAGTTTTTTGTTTGTTTGTTTGTTTGTTTTGTTTTGTTTTCATCAGGCAAAGAATCTCTTCCTGGAAGTCAAATGACTTAGGAAAGGTTCCCTGGCATGGCTGGGAGAGGAATCTAAATGCTTGGAATCGGTTGAGTTTGCGTTTGAGGAATAGGAAGAAGCGAGAGAGATGAAGTAAAGAGGCTGAGCAAGGCTGTGGTCTTGAGTAAGGTCTTAGCTTGGCTTGATAGAAGTAGGGACTCAAATGGTGAGTTACTCATTAGGGTTGTCTCTCCCGATGGGGCCAACAATTCACTGATTATGAGCTTCACAGAGAAAGGGCTAGCTCTTCAGAAAAGGTGGCAGCTCGGAGCCATTGGCAACCAATACTCAGTCACTGGGGAGTATTTGCCCTGACCCCCTGACCCAGCAAAGGGGATCTGAACCAGGCCCCAGCCACACACATAAAATGTGCATTACTGGAGTACCCTCTGCAACAGCAGATGAGTTAGTACCTTGTCACTGATGTTGGAATTGCTACATATTCTTACAGACACCTCCCTAGGATGGACCATCTTTTCATCTGAGGAAGGAAGAGTCTGATGCCCCCGTAGAGTTCCTTTCCCAATTGACACATATCAAACTCCCTGCAAGTCAGGCTACGGCTGCATTTATTAAGAAGAGGAGTCCTAGGAGACAAGATGGCTAAGAGTGCTCTCACACTGTAACAAGGGACCCCTGTTTAGCAGATATTAATTTAGAGACAAAGGAATGCAAAAAAAAAAACAGCTCCAGTGTGGCCGAGGGAGTCCAAACCTGTGGCAAGCAAGAATCAGGAAAAGCAATGCAGAAACCATTTGTTTGCAAAGCAGGTGGAGCTCTATGGAAATAGGCTTTATAGAAAAGATGCCAGATGGGACTAGCAGATGGCATATGGTTACATCGCTGGACTCTCATATCAATTGCAGTTCAAGTCCCAGACCTAGCAGCTTAAAACTCACACCTGGCATGCGTGCGTGCATGCCCAAGATCCCAAGAGGAGAATGGAGAAGAAGGGATTGTGGCATGGTCAACCCCCTGGGGGGTCATTTCTTGCGTTTTGTCGCTGTATCTGTCTGGTGAGCACACCCACGCTATAGCAAAAATCAAATAAACAAACAAAAACTCTATTAAAAAAAAAAAAGATGCTGGGGCTGGCAGGTGGCATGGTGGTTAGGGGAGATGGACTCTCACATGGCTGACCATGGCTTGAGTCTCAAACCTGGCAGCTCTTTCTCTCTGCTCAAAATTTGAAAAAATAGGGAACCAGCAGTTGGAGTAATGGCTATGTCGCTGGACTCCCACGTAGTCGACTGCAGTTCGCATCCCAGACCCGGTGGCTTAAAACTCACGCTGGGCACGTGTGCGTGTGTGCCCAAGATCCCGAGAGGAGAATGGAGGAGAAGGGATTGCGGCGTGGCCATCCCCCCTGGGGGGTGATTTTTCGCTTTCTGTCTCTAATGTCTCTGTCTGTCTGGCGAGCACACGTGCCCTATAGCAAAAACCTCTCCCAAAAAAATTGAAAAAATAATGATAGTAAATAAACAATTTTTTTGGAGAGGATTTTGCTATAGGGCACGTGTGCTCGCCAGACAGACAGAGACATTAGAGACAGAAAGCGAAAAATCACCCCCCAGGGGGGATGGCCACGCCGCAATCCCTTCTCCTCCATTCTCCTCTCGGGATCTTGGACATGCATGCACACGCACCCAGTGTGAGTTTAAGCCACCATGTCTGGGACTCAAACTGTGGGGGACTACATGGGAGTTCAACGACATAGCCATTATGCCAACTACTGGTCCCAATAAATATTTTTTTAAAAAGATGGCTTATTCTTTTTTACTATGAAAGCAGTATTTGTGACAACTGCCAGTCTCTTTTTCACTGTCCAAGAGAAATTATCTAAAAGAAAAAAAAATCTACTATTTTATTATGTTACACACACACACACACACACACACACACACTGACCCAAAGATATATTCATCCCACAAGCTCCATAATTCTACCACTTGAATTTGGATCCTCTCATCCATAAAATCTTACCTAGTATTCCAAAAATAAAGGTCTGGATGAAAGAACTGCATCATTTCTTCTTTAAAAAAAAATAGCTGTCCTATATTTTAATCAACAAGTCACCTCATAATTTGGTGTATTTCCTGAAGTCACATATGATGGGTTTTGAAAAGTTCGAAAAAAAAGTTTTGAAGTTTGCTAAATGCCTACCATCCCCATAACCACTCAAATGAGGCTATTTTTTATGATTCCTTTAAATTAAATATCTTTGATAATAAATGCAAATTAGGAAGCAATAAATTATAACTTCTAGGCTGACCAGTGACTAATTATATATATTATAATAAACTCCAGTTTCCAACACAAGGTATTTATCTTAATAATAACCATTCCATATCCATTAGCATATCTTAAAGGGATTTTTGTATAACAGCCTTTGCCATTTGAAGAGCTATCTGAGCTTCTGCCCCCAGGCTATGAAACAGAGCAGAATCAAAAGAGATGAAATTACTTTCAAAGAAGTTTGGGCTAAATATACGTTGAGCAATTCAGATTATAGGCATAAAACCATGACTTAAAAATATTTATCTTAAATACACCCTCTCACTGTCACGAAAGAGTCTTTAGAGTCTAAAAATCTACAATTTCCACAAAATCTGTTCAAAATATCTTTAGCCCTCCTAGTCGCTTGTGAACACCTCAATCAAGATTCGAACTTTCTCTTTTTTTTTTTTTTTAGATTTTTGCCATTTTTTGCACTCATCTAAGTCAGAGACAGAGAGGAACAGTAAGAAACCACTGCAAGGAGGGGATGGCCACATTGTAATCCCTTCTCCGTTCTCCACTCTGGATTTGGGGCACACACACACGCATGCCCAGTGTGATTTTCAAGCCACCAGGATCAGGACTCGAACTGCAGTCAGCAATGTGGGAATCCAGAGCCTTAGCCCCCACACCACCTCCTGGCCCCAGGAGTTAGACTGTATAGAGAGAAGCTGTCAGACTTCAGAAAGCCCTGATTGTTCTATGGAAACCAACCTTTCTCACTGCTGCTGCTGGTAAGAATGAAATGACTACCCACACTAATTTGATTCTTCTCTGTTCGTTTTAAAAACTGAATTATTTCTTGGGGACCAGCAGGTGGTGTGGTAGTTAAGGCGCTGGACATTCCCACATGGCTGACCACAGTTCAAGTCCTGGACCTGGCGGCTTGCTTTCTCACTTACTCTCTCTCTCTTTCTCTCTCTCCCTGTGTCTCTCTCTGGTCAAATCAAAATAAACGATTAAATAAATAATTATTTTTTAAAAAAACTGAATTATTTCTCTAACCCACAGTTAGCTGAGCTTTTTGGAGTTCATATAACTAAGACAAGGACTGCCTCCACAGGCTTACGAGGCCCAGTCATCTGCTGGCTTTCTGTTAGATTCCAAGTTTTATATTTTAGATTGGCTGCAGCGTTCAGCGTACACTCTGAGAACACATGCAAGTGGCCTGAGGGGCTCCCCGTCTCTGCTGCTGGGCCTGAGTTTCTCACAGACTACCGGAGTCCCTCCTGGCATTTTCCCTGTGGTCTAAGGAGTCTCTGGGGTAAGCGGTTAAGCCTTTGATACAGCGGGTAATCCCAGCTCTGGCCATTATCACTGCATTTTCCAACCGTCCCTAGGTAATTGTCCAAGAGACTTAGACAAGTCAGACCAGCCAAAGGCACCACGAAGGTCAAACTGCAATAGAGCATGCCCTGATTTTATCCCGGAGATTGATGCGCAAATCACCTTGATTTCGATTTGGCACTAGGGTTATAAAACGGACTTGCAATCACCGATAACATGTAAGATCAGGCCCAAGCGTGGGACACTGTATTTTATACCCTCTATGGAGTTTTCCCTAATGCAGTCATAAATCAGTCCCCAACGCGGTCCCCAGTTTGCTCCATGTTAATACAGACAACAAAGAGAAACCCTGCATGCATTGGAAGGGGGCATTTTTGGAAACTGGAATGAGCGTGAAAGCTCATTTGGGGCCACCCAGCTGCAGTGTTCGGGGGACAGACGCAGTGGGGCATTTTTAGAACTTCCAGAGGAGCAACGACTACACCTCAGGCAGCAGGAAGTGCCTGTGCATGCCCAAGGGTGGGCAGGCATCTTGACAGGGTTGTTGGAAAAGTCATGATGCATTTTTGCATAAAAAAAAGTATAGAAAAAAAATACATCATGACTTTTCCAACAGCCTAGTATTTCTGAACAGAAATGCAACTTCTAGAGGTAGTAGGAAAAGGGCAAAATAGGAAGCGAAGTAGTTTTAATATACCAACGTAAGTGTGGAAAAGAAAGAAAAGTGGAGGAAAAAGAGAAGGGGAAAAATAAGCAGTCCAATCAGAAAAACAGTTTGTAAAATGACTTGAGGGAGTAACTACCATGTTACAAAGTCAATCCTAACGTGTCTTACCTACCTGCCCCCAGCAAATGCTTACATAAAGGCGATATTTTTTAAGGAAACAATACAGTCGCTCATCCATGTTTGTAGGAAACCAATTCCAGGACTTCTCCATGGATACCAAAATTTGTGGATACTCCAGATCTTTGTATAAAACAGCGTAGTATTTGCGTATAATCTACACACAGCCTCCCGTATGCTCTAAATCATCTCTTGATTCCTTATAATACCTAACACAATAGAATGTCATGTATATAGTTGTGCTGTATTTTTTTAACATGTATTATTTATTTATTTATCTGGTTTTTTGCTTGCTACAGGGTGTGTACACTTGCCAGAGAGAGAGAGAGAGAGAAATGGTGAGAGGGAAAGTGAGAAATGACCCCCGCCCCCGGTAGGGATGACCACACCATAATCCTTTCTTCTCCTGGGATTTTGGGTACACACGCACACATGACCAGTATCAATTTCAACCACCAAGTCAGGGACTCAAACCCATGGTCAGTCATGGGGCAGTCCTGTGCCTTAGTCACCATGCCACCTGCTGGCCCCACTTGTATTATTACTTATTGTTGTAGATGTCTTTTTATTATTTCTATTTTTTTTCCTATTTTAGGCTCAAGATTGATTAAATCCATGGATGCAGAATCCACAGACAACATAAGGTCAACTGTCCTTTAAATTAAAAAAACAAAACAAAACAAAACCTCACAGAGCCAGTCACTGTCGTGTAGATGGCCATTTCATAAAGTGCCCAACGTGGGTGGTATCACTGGTCTTAAGATATTGAATGCGCTATCAGAAATAGGAAGCAGCAGCTGGACTGCCAGGCCCATCTCCTCCCTGTGTAATTGCTTAAGCTCAGCCCCAAATTCTGCTCTGGGAACCTCTGCTCCCCCAACCTCCTTTCCCTCCAATACCACCCACCCTACTCACCTTGTGGCCTTGCTCTGGTGGGGTAGAGGGGAGTAAGGCAAGGTGAACATGCCTGGTGGGAGCTACAAAGAAGAGGGGGAAACTGAGGTTGGAAAAAATAGAGAAAGAAGAATTGCTTGCGTTACTATTATTATTATTATTTTTATCATAGAGCATCAGGATTTCTCCCTTAGGCTAAAGCAGAGGAGAGGGCAGAAAGCATCTGATGAAATGTCTCCCCTCTGAGAGTGACACAGCTCTATCTCCCAAAGAAAGCAGAGCCAGTAGGCTGAACACACGAGAAAAAAAGTGTCAAGGGAGCACAAGCAAAGTTTCCTCCAGTTGAAGAAGAAAACCTCTTCAAATGAAACACACATTTCAGCCTTTTGCAAAGTCACGCACTTGTATTTCTAGTGCCATGCAAGAACGGGCATGGTTTGGGTGCGAAGTTAAAGAAACTACAGAACCGGCCCTTGTATGGTCTTGCAAATGAGCTCGAGGTTGGCATCAGTCAAGCAGGAAGGCTCCTTCTTAACAGGCTCCCTCTTCTTTTCATTAAAGTGGAAAAACAATACACACTACTTTTTTTCCCCCTAACTATCCTTTCTCGCATGGTATCTAAATAGGAAAATGAGTTATTACATGAAAATTTTGCATTGAATTTAGAAAAGGGAAGAAAACAGTGATCTTTCCACAAATGCTTACTGCTCAGAGTCTTGAAAGTAAATTTGTTTCTCCTATCTGGCTAGATTGTATCCGAATTAAACTCTCCCACAGTTTTACACAATTTAACACCAAAACACAAAACATAGATAAGAATAAAAGGAAGCTCCCTGTTGCACTCTGCCTGAGGTCAGGATGTCAGTTGGAACTATCAGAAAAATAGAAACAAAGAAATCACATTCCCCTCCCAAAGGCGGGGGGCTGCGCTCAGTGATCAGAGAGAAACCTAAAGCCCTTCACTGCTTGGCCATTCTCCAGCACAAGGCAAAAGGCTTAGAGGCCTCTGTATACCTGTACACACACCAAATCACCCCAAATCCAGGATGAATCTCACCGAGGGGTCCCCGCTGACCTAGCTGAGTGGGCACAGTGGAATCTTCCTTCTGCTTCCTAGCAAGTGGGAACTTTCTGGGTTTTTTTGTTTTTTGGGGTTTTTTTTGGAGAGGTTTTTGCTAGAGGGCATGGGCACTCAGAAAGACAGAGAGAGACAGAAAGTGAGAAATCACGCCCCAAGAGGGAACTTCCTGGATGGTGCCAGCTAGAGAGAAGAGGCTTGAGAGGCTTGATCCCAAGGAGTAGGCAGAGGTTGAGAAAGCCTGGACAGTCTAGTCCCAGACCCTGGACTCAGACCTCTGCCCTCAGCCTTCCCAGAACCTGGGTGGACACGTGACTCCCCAGCCAAAGGCCAGAAGGCCGGTGTGCTTGTAAAAGGTGTCACCAGAGCTGGGAAGTTAGAGTGTGCATCCCTTAAGGCAGGGAGCGGAAGGAGGGGAGGAGTGTGAGACAGCTGTCCCCAAGCACTCCCAATGAAGGATGGATTTTAGTGAGGCCTTCTTTGTGTCCTATCAACTTCTCCACAGGGGGCATCTGGAAGGCAGAAAGACAGAGGACCTGTTCTAACCTAGGCTGTCACTGCCTTGAGGCAGTTCATCTGTCAAGGTCTCAGTTTCCTCACTGTGGAAGGCAGTGATGACCCTGTTGGGCACAGGACAGTGTGGATGGCCTGACTGGGCATCCACTAGCCTGGGCACCTGCAAGTGACAGGGAGGGGAGGCCTTGATAGTTCCCATGGGTACCATTGAGTTTAGGTCCATGAACTGCTTGTAAAGACACTGAACCTCATGCCTGGTCCATGATAAAGCCCAAATGTAAAAACAAACTCGTTTTGCTTTGCAATTGTTTTAAAAAATATTATCCTTTAAAAACAGAGACTAGGGCTCCCACATAGTCAACCGCAGTTCAAGTCTCAGACCTGGTAGCTTAAAACTCACACCGGGCGCGTGTGCATTCGTGCCCAAAATCCCAAAAGGAGAATAGAGAAGGGATTATGATGTGGTGATCAGGAGAATGGAGAAGAAGGGATTATGATGTGGTGATTGCCTCAGTGGACGATTTCTCGCTTTCTGTCTCCCAGTGAGTGCACGCACTCTATAGCAAAAATATCTCTCAAAACAAAACAAAAAAAAAAAGGAGACTCACCACACTTGAGTGTTACAGAAGCCTCCTTCCTGTGTGGGTGTCTCTGACACATTCAGAGAGAAACATCAACCCCAAATAACCTCAGTCAACACCAGCTGGTGTGCTTGTAAAAGTTACCAGATCAGCAACCAGGTGGCGGCACAGAAGTCACGCAACTGGACCCACACGGGAGTGTTCCTGGATTTGTGTCCCAAGACCTACGGGAGCATGCTGGGCACACCCACACACATGACTGTGGTCTGGGTTGGCTGAGCCTGGGGGTGGACCGCACTGATAACCCTGTCAGGAATGAGTGTGTGTGTGTATGTGTGTGTGTGTTTCTCTTTCTCTCTCTTTTTTTTTTAATGAAAATCTGGCCCCAGTTGGCCATGTGGGATCCAGCCACCTTAAACACCACACCTCTGGCTAGCCCCAACTTGTAATTCTACACTAAGGTATTATGATCTGTGTTGTTTTAGTATCTGCACATAATTAAATTAATAGATTAGATACGTTTCCACTTTGCCTCCAAGAGATAATGCAGCTTTCTTTAGAGCTACTCTGTCTGAGCTCTATATTCTTATCAGTATGTTGGTCTTTCAAAGGACTGATCTGGGTGAGGAGCTGGAGAGTTTAAAGAGCTGATAGGGGCCAGTAAGTGGCATAGTGGTAAAGGCATTGGACTCTCACAGGGCTGACCATGGTTCGAGTCCTGGACCTAGTGGCTTTCTTTCCTACTCCCCTCTCTGTCTCTTGTCTCTCTCTGGCCAAATTTCAAAAAGAATAATAAATAAAATTAAAGAAATACTTTTTGTTAAAAAAATTAAAAAGAGCTGAGGGGTGTCAGTGCAGTGGGAAACAGGCAAATGGCCCCTGCTCTTGTCCTGCTGTCCTGCCCAAAAAGGCAGGTCTGCAAGAGGACAGGAGGGCCCAGCACCACAGCCCCCGTTCTCCCGGTTCCCGTTGGCCTCCTCTGCTGTGCACTCAGCATCCGCTAGAATGTGCTTGTCTTGCTTTCGCTGTCTCTTCTTTCTGGCATCTTCCCAGCCCCTCCTCTTTCGCCTCTGCCCCCACGACTCCCCACCCCTCAGACACCATTCCTGATAATTATAGTTTATCGATCCTCCTGGTGTGCTGCCCCCGGCACCACGCCATGTTCTTCATCTTAGTCGGGGCGCCTTCCCGTGTTCGTGACAGCCACATTTCTCAGGGGCAAAGTGTTCCCTGTGCTAATCCAGACAGAGCTGCTGCCTGGACCAAGCCCCAGGAAACTCTTAGAGGTGGGCCTGACCCCCTCCTTGACCCATGACCCTCTACCTCCCCCTGAGGCTTTGGAGAAGAGTCTGAGGGCAATTGAGATACTAATCGTAGCAGTCTAGCTGTGTGCCAGGCAAGGCGCAAGTGCTGTTCCCTTTAGGCTCCATGTTCTCCCAGATCCCTTCTGGGGAGGCTACTGGTCAAACGAGGCTCAGAGAGGTGCAAGGCTCGCTTGATATAGCACAGCTGGGAAGTGCTAGGGCTGCAGGGTCTGGACTCCCAAACTTGCACACGTAGGTCCCCAACAGTTCCCAGAAAGGAGCAAAACCACTAATATATGCTGACCAGATGGTGTGGGATGAAGGAATAATGTCTCAAAATAAATGCTAATATTTTTTGGATTTATTTATTTTTAATTTTATTTATTATCATTATTCTTTCATTTTGATCAGAGAGAGAGACAGAAAGAAAGGGAGTGAGAAAACAAGCTGCCAGGTTCGGGACTTGAACTGTGGTCCATGTGGGAGTCTAGTGCCTCAACCACCACGCCCCTGCTGGCCTCAATGCTTTTTTAATGCTCCCTGAGACTAGTGTGATTAGTAGATACCCCACTCATTGCCCTCCAGTAAGAGAGGATTGCCAGCCTGCGTGAGCCAGTGTCCCAGCTGCTGTGGGAGACCACCCGGCTCCTAAACTGCTTCTTCTCAGCCATAAAGAGGGAGACCACAGAGAGGCCCCTTTCAGCCAAGCACTCAGGGGTTCTGTCTGCTCTTTCCTTTTCCTTCCTTTCCCAAAACATGACCCCAGGCAGAGGGAGTGCTTCCTTGACGAGGCTGCTATTTCCCACTTACCTCGGTCCCTTTCTATCTCCTTTGGGATGGAAGTTCCAACTGTTTAAGCACTTCAGAGCTGAGGAGCAGGGGTGCATGCCTGTGCCCCGTCCAGAGAACCCAGGGATGTGCAGTGACAGGGACAGAGGGCAATCACTCCCAATCTCCACTCACCGCTTACTTTCTTACACAAATAGATAAAGAAAAACGACCCATCTCCTGAAACGATAAACCTGGAGAGAAAGAGAAACTAAGATATTGAGGTGAGAAAGCCCAAAGGAAAGATTCAATGAAACAGGTGGAATCTCAGTCTCTATCGTGTTCTTTCCCATGAGATTTTGCACATAGAAAAAGGCCCCACGGCCAAGCAGGGGTGCCCTCATAGAGATATACAGTGCTCATGGCTCCTTAAAGGTTCTGACAAGTCCTGCAGCCAAGGACATTGCGTCATTGCATAACCCGATTTTGGCCTGTAAGTGTCTGTTTGACAAATGGCCCGTTTACTCCTTTTTCTTTTTCTTTTTAGACATTAGCCATAGGGCATATGCGCTTGCCAGAGAAACAGAGAGGGGGAAAGTGAGAAATCATCCCCTGGGGGGATAGTCATACTGCAATCCCTTCTCCTCCAGTTTCCTTTTGCGATTTTGGGCATGCACACACATGCGCCTGGTGTGATTTTCAAGCCTCCCAGGTCCAGGACTCGAACAGCGTTTGGCCATGTAGGAATTCAGTGTCTTAACCACCATGCCACCTTCCGGCTCCAGCCCATTTGTGCTTAGGATGTTTCCAGACACTCTCTACGCTTTCGGAGCTTCTGGGTTAATGCATGAGGCTGATGTTCTGGACACTCGCAGTTCTCACTGGACTAAGACTTTCTTTGTTAGAGTCTTACTGTTAAGGCCATGAGCTCATAACCTTCTTCACTGTTCCCTGCTCACGCTTCCCAAGAATGAGCCAAGGTCACAGACAAACAGGTAAAGACGAGATGCAGCAGCTAGAACCATGTTGTCATCATCATGGATTTATCAAGGAATGGCTCCCTTGGGTCCAGGGAGAGCTCCAGCCTTGTTCCGAGACAGCCCCTTCGCTCTTGGGCTAGCTGACATTCAGCCGCTCCCTGCTCAATCCCACAAGTGCATGAGGGCAGGAAAGCTTCCAGATGCAGATGAGATAGGACTGTCAGTGTTTCCTCAAGGAGTATCTGCGCAGGAGGATGACAGTCTTAGATTAAAACCTGAAAAACCTTAACATTTTTGACATGACCAGATCATTGAGAACATGTGTAACTCGACCCCTCCC
>NW_006159927.1:3185419-3191995 GCF_000334495.1 Tupaia belangeri chinensis | reverse complement strand
TGGGCACCTCACTGCAGCCCCACAGCCCACTTAAACCCTTCTCTAGTGGCCAGCAGAGGGCATGGTGGTTGAGGTGCCGGACTCCTACATGGCCAAGCGCAGTTTGAATACCAGATCTAGCAGCTTGAAACTCATGCCAGGCATGTGTGCATGCATACCCCAAATCCCAGAAGAAGAAAAATAGAGACTGTATTATGGCATGGCCACCTCTGCCCCACCCCCTCAGGGGGAGTATTATGGCATGGCCACCTCTGCCCCACCCCCTCGGGGGGATGATTTCTCACTTTCCCTCTCACCGTCTCCCTCCAGCAAATGCACACATACCTGCAGCAACAACCTGTTTAAAAAATAAATAAAATAATGAAGTAAAACCTTCTCTGGCTGCTGTGCCTAATCCCAACTTGCCCTTCTCTGCCAGAGCCACATCGCTTAGTGCAGATTTATTACTGGCTTGTATTCAACTTTCTGTTTTGTTTTTCTTAACAAGAAGTCAGATGTTATAATAGGTCAGGCAGATGAACCAAATCTAGTTCACCATGTCTTAGCCTCATGGTGTTCGAAAAGAAGAAAAAGACTTCAGTCAAGCGCCTCTGCATAGCAATCAGGGGAGGTCACATGAAAACTCTGGATTTATGACCTCTGTCTTTTAAAAACTCTGAGGACTTACCAACAACCGGCACCCAGGCATCAGCTGGAGCTGTTAGCAGTCTACAGGTGGGACCGATAGCTTCGGTTTGCTAAAGTCCTTGCCACTCCCTAATGTCACTGGGAATGTGAAACACCGAGTCCTTTATCTCAGTCCTACCACTAACTAGCTGTGTGATCCCGGGAACACTGCTAAACCTCTCTGAACGATACAGAGAAGATTAGCATGGCCCCTGTGCAAGGAATAATAATAATAATTGTACATTAAATATATATTTTAATCTGATGCAAGTTTCATCCCACATGATAATTAATTCAGAATTTTAATCTGCCTTGATCACTTATCTATATTCTTGCTTTCTTTTTTAAAGCCATATTGAAGCATAACTGACATACAGTAAAATTCACATCAAGTATAAAATTTGATAAATTTGATATTTTGACATGTATACACCATGAGACCTTCACTACAATCGAGATAATGAGTATATCTGTCACCTGTAAAAGTTTTCAGTATCACTTTGTAATTCATTCCTGCCTTCCCTTTCTGTTTTCAAGCAACCACTGATCTTTTTCTTGTCAAAATAGATTAATTGACATTTTTGAGAATTATATGTAAATTAAATCACACAGTATATTCCCTTTTGAATCTGGCTTCTTTTTATCAATGTATCTCCATAGAGATATATCCATGTAACTGGGTATATTAAAGATGTATTCATGTTTCTTGCTGAGTAGTATCCCACAGTTTGATAATTTTTATACATTTTGATGAATATTTGGTTGGTTATAGATACTGATATTTAAATTAAAGCTACAATGAACATTTGTGTGCAAGTCTTCATATAGGGATATATGCTTTCATTTCTTCTTTCTTTTTTTTTTTTAAAGAGAGAGTTTTGCCATAGGGCATATGCGCTTGCCAGAGAGACAGAGAGGGGGAAAGTGAGAAATCATCCCCTGGGGGGATGGTCATACTGCAATCCCTTCTCCTCCAGTTTCCTTTTGCGATTTTGGGCATGCACACACATGCGCCTGGTGTGATTTTCAAGCCTCCCAGGTCCAGGACTCAAACAGCGTTTGGCCATGTAGGAGTTCAGTGTCTTAACCACCATGCCACCTTCCAGCTCCAGCCCATTTGTGCTTAGGATTTTTCCAGACACTCTCTACGCTTTGGGAGCTTCTGGGTTAATGCATGAGGCTGATGTTCTGGACACTCGCAGTTCTCACTGGACTAAGACTTTCTTTGTTAGAGTCTTACTGTTAAGGCCATGAGCTCATAACCTTCTTCACTGTTCCCTGCTCACGCTTCCCAAGAATGAGCCAAGGTCACAGACAAACAGGTAAAGACGAGATGCAGCAGCTAGAACCATGTTGTCATCATCATGGATTTATCAAGGAATGGCTCCCTTGGGTCCAGGGAGAGCTCCAGCCTTGTTCCGAGACAGCCCCTTCGCTCTTGGGCTAGCTGACATTCAGCCGCTCCCTGCTCAATCCCACAAGTGCATGAGGGCAGGAAAGCTTCCAGATGCAGATGAGATAGGACTGTCAGTGTTTCCTCAAGGAGTATCTGCGCAGGAGGATGACGGTCTTAGATTAAAACCTGAAAAACCTTAACATTTTTGACATGACCAGATCATTGAGAACATGTGTAACTCGACCCCTCCCCCCTACCAGGAAAATCACTGACTCTGTCCTCTTATTGCGTGAACTCTCTGGACACTGGGCACCTCACTGCAGCCCCACAGCCCACTTAAAACCTTCTCTAGTGGCCAGCAGAGGGCATGGTGGTTGAGGTGCCGGACTCCTACATGGCCAAGCGCAGTTTGAATACCAGATCTGGCAGCTTGAAACTCATGCCAGGCATGTGTGCATGCATACCCCAAATCCCAGAAGAAGAAAAATAGAGACTGTATTATGGCATGGCCACCTCTGCCCCACCCCCTCGGGGGGATGATTTCTCACTTTCCCTCTCACCGTCTCCCTCCAGCAAATGCACACATACCTGCAGCAACAACCTGTTTAAAAAATAAATAAAATAATGAAGTAAAACCTTCTCTGGCTGCTGTGCCTAATCCCAACTTGCCCTTCTCTGCCAGAGCCACATCGCTTAGTGCAGATTTATTACTGGCTTGTATTCAACTTTCTGTTTTGTTTTTCTTAACAAGAAGTCAGATGTTATAATAGGTCAGGCAGATGAACCAAATCTAGTTCACCATGTCTTAGCCTCATGGTGTTCGAAAAGAAGAAAAAGACTTCAGTCAAGCGCCTCTGCATAGCAATCAGGGGAGGTCACATGAAAACTCTGGATTTATGACCTCTGTCTTTTAAAAACTCTGAGGACTTACCAACAACCGGCACCCAGGCATCAGCTGGAGCTGTTAGCAGTCTACAGGTGGGACCGATAGCTTCGGTTTGCTAAAGTCCTTGCCACTCCCTAATGTCACTGGGAATGTGAAACACCGAGTCCTTTATCTCAGTCCTACCACTAACTAGCTGTGTGATCCCGGGAACACTGCTAAACCTCTCTGTGTCTCAGTTTTCTCCTATGGAAGATGGAACAAGAAGAGTCACTTACCGACATCATTAGATGAGATGTGCTGTGATTTCAAAAAACGATGTCCAAGGGGCCAGGAGGGGGCATGGTGGTTGAGGTACTGGACTTCCCACGTGGCTGACTGTGGTTTGAGTCCTGGACCTTGTGGCTTGCTTTCTCACTTTCTCTCTGGACCTCATGGCTCTCTCTCTCTCTCTCTCTCTTTCTCTCGTGCACATGCCCTATAGCAAATTAAAATAATAATAGTAATAATAATAATAATAAAATTAAATAAATAGTTCTTTTTTTTTTTTTTTTGAGAAAGAGAGGTTTTTGCTATAGGGCACGTGTGCTCACCAGAAAGACAAAGAAAGAGAGATAGAAAGCGAGAAACACCCCCCAGGGGGGATGGCCACACCTCAATCCCTTCTCCTCCATTCTCCTCTTGAGATCTTGGGCACGCACGCACACGCACCCAGTGTGAGTTTAAGCCACTGGGTCCGGGACTTGAGCCGCAGTTGACTACATGGGAGTCCGGCGACATAGCCATTATGCCAACTGCTGGTCCCAGTAAATAATTCTTTTTATTTTTCCTCTGGAGAGGTTTTTGCTATAGGGCACGTGCGCTCGCCAAACAGACAGAGAGAGAAAGAGAGACAGAAAGCAAGAAATCACCCCCCAGGTGGGATGGCCACACCGCAATCCCTTCTCCTCCATTCTCCTCTTGAGATCTTGGGCACGCACGCACACGCACCCAGTGTGAGTTTAAGCCACTGGGTCCGGGACTTGAGCCGCAGTTGACTACATGGGAGTCCAGAGACATAGCCATTACGCTAACTGCTGGTCCCAATAATTCTTTTAAAAATAATATCCAACTAATGGTTTTACTGTGAGGCTTCAGAGCCCTTCTCTTCCATGGGCTCCTTCCAAGGTCTATACCTAATTTTTATTTATCCTCCAATATTCCTTTCCTGAAAGAATTATCCCTAAATAGGAAAAGCTTTAGGCCTTACTAAACCCATATCCCACTTCTGGTCAGAAACACTTCCCCCTTATCTCATGGGCTTGCCATGAAAACTGAGTTAGCTCAGGGCATTTTCAAGACACTGCCCAGTATAAACTATTAGTATCAGGACAACAGTAAACACAGACTTGTGGGGTCAGCAGGTGGCATGGTGGTCAAGGCCCTGAAGTCTGACATGGCCGACTGCAGTTCGAGAACTGGACCTGGCAGCTTGAAAATCATGCCGAGCACATGTGTGTGCATGCCTAAAATCCCTAGAGGAGAATGGAGGAGAGGGGATTGCGACATGGCCATTCCCCCTGGGAGGTGATTTCTCTCTTTCTGTCTCTCTGTCTCCTTTCGTCTCTCTCTAGGGGGAAGGGGTACACACACCCTATTGCAAAGACCTGATCTCCCTCATCTCTCTCTGGGGAGTACACACACCTTATCGCAAAGACCTGAAAGGGGGAAAAAAAACAACTCTCACTCATACTGGACACAAAACAAATGCACACATGCTTGCTTGGTAAGGAGCTCCAGCTCATCAGAAAGTTGCCTTAAACTAACATGGAGAATTGCCATGATAATACAGCTAAGGACACACGTGTGTGTGTGTGCGTGTGTGCGTGTGTGTGTGTGATGGGAGGTCCTTGTCTATGACCTTGAGGAAGTCCCATCCATTTTCTAAAAGCCAATCTCCACTTCTATCGGGGGCTGGGAGAATGGTTATTCCTAGGAGACATCTCTGCTCCCTGATACTAAGTTAGGGGCCCTAAAGGGGTGTGGCACAGGTAGGAACACTAGTGGCAGAAACAGGCAGAGCCGACTGATGGAGCAGGCCCTCCCCCTTCTGCAAGCCAGCCAGCTGGGAGGGCAGCCTGCAGACATCGCTCCTCTGGATATTGCCGGCCTGTGTGTCTTTGCTCCTGGTCATCCAAATAAAGATCGCAGCGGGTCCACTTCCGGCAGCCCCGTCAGGCCCTGCCCCCACGCGTTGTCTCTGGCAGGCAGTTCTGGGCCCTTTCTCTAACAGTCTTTTCTGATCAGGCACAAGAGATGAAAGAAAGGACCTCTCTGATGAAGCAGTGGGATCCCTTTGCCTGATGTGTCTGTCTTTGTCTGAATTTCTTTTACATCCTCCATTTCTATCCCTACAGATGGTCATGTTTTTCCTAATCGAATGCAAAAGTGTGTAAAGGAAACTGCCCCCACCCCATCGTAAGTCACATAAACCAAAAAAGTTGTATTTCCTTTCCTCCTTCCACTGGGTGTCTTGGGCACTTATTCTAAGTCACTTACTCTCTCTCATCTGAAAAAATGGAGACACAAGTATGACCCCCCCCCACCCCCCACCGGAAGCATGGTGGTTAAGGTGGCTGGATCTTACATGGCTGACTGAGCAGTTCAAATCCTGGACCCTGGGGAAAGGGGGAAACGGACAAACCTGCCCTGCTCATATCTAAGCACTGCTGGTAGGACCTGAAGGATGAAAGTGTTTTGCTACATTTAAAACATCTTATAAGTGTAAAATAGTAGGGAAGAGTGTAGTATGAGTAATTCTGCTTTGATTTTTCTGAATCTGTGTGTAAGTTTTCTATTGCTGTGCAATGAATTACCACAAACTTAGTGGCTTAAAACGATACCCATTTGTCTCCGAGTTCTGTAGGTCTGAAGACCCGGTGGCATCCTCTGAGTTCTCTGCTCGGTCTCACAAGCCCAAAATCAAGATGTCAGCAAGCAGGGCTCTTATCAGAGGCTCTGAGAAGAATCTGATTCCATGCTCCTTGTGGTCTGACATCCCGTTCCTTTGCTGGGTGCCAACGAGGGGTTGCTCTCTGCTTCTCCAGGCTGCCCACCTTCTTGTGGGGTCCCCTTCACTTTCAAAGCAAGAAAGGGAGCATCAGATCCTCACTCTGTCAATCAATAGCCCACCGGATTGGGTCAGGCTATCCACATAAAGTCCCTATTTTAAGATCCATTCATTGAGAACTTTAATTACATCTGCACCATTCCTCCATGGCAGTACCCACGTTAGTATTTGAATAACCAAAAGAGGAGACTCTTGGATGGGGCCAAAGGGGTAGCATTTATAAAATTCTGCCTACCACACAGCATTCATTCATTCATTTCATGACAAAGGGAGAAAGAGAGAGTGAGAGGAGAGAAACACCCCCAACAGGATCTTTCGCTGAAATCTATCCCTCAGCCTCAGCTATTCCAGATCAGCGACACATACACACAATTGGTTTATACTTAGAGGCCCCAGGATATGAACCCAGGACCTCTCCATATGGATCCAATTGTGTTACTACTGTGCCACCATCTGGCCCTCATAGGAAGTCTTAAACTGCATTTCACAAAAGTGATAGGCTTTGGAAAAACACTGGGTTCA
>NW_006159927.1:3170359-3185389 GCF_000334495.1 Tupaia belangeri chinensis | reverse complement strand
TCAGCAGAGTGTGCTTGGTTAGCTTTTCAGTTCAGGACACAGGAAAGCCATGATTACGCCACTGTGCCCAGTAACTTTTCAAGACACTCAACATTTGCCAGATGTAGTAAGTTATACTCTTCTGTTTTGCCAGTACACCTGTGATTCTTTATAACCCGGTTTGGGATATGATTATCAAAAAGGAAATTTAGCTATCTGTATAGGCAAAGCCTTGGGGTGATACCTAGATGCCCTGTGTTTTTATACATCTGCTGGCTCGTTCCCCTCGCCTGTCCTTCCAAGGCACAGTCCTGGATGGTCAGAAGGAGTTCATTATCTGTGGCCACTCAAGGGGTATCCACTCTACTGCCTTCAAGGACTGGGTCCATGAATTATGCTATGAAAGGATTTCGAAAATTTTGCAGAAAAATAGAATTAAGATGAGCTTATTTTGGCACCAATTTTTTTTTTAAATCAAGGCATAGTTTTTCATAATGTACATTTTGCATGAACTTGTTGAAGACCCTTCATGGCAACAACCCGAGAGAGAGCTACATTTCCATTGTCTGAGGTGCTCACTTGCCTCGGAGCCACTGCCATGACCTGGAACTCAGTTTGCCTTGGGTTTCGTCTGAAAGGCTTGAGTAAGGTCCATCTGCAGGAGGACAAGGAGTGAAGGGAGCTTGAGAGCAGCAGTCTACCAAGAGGGCATCTGTCCATTGTCCTTCTGAGCTGAGCTGCTCTGACCACACCTGAAAGCAGAAGGTACGCCCTTAGCAAGCAGCCCATTCCCTGCTCTTCCTTCTCCCCTCCCTGGAGCACACCTAGCACCCTTTCTGCAACTGTCCCAGGGATGTGTCATAGGCCAGATCTGAAACCACGCTATGTTTAACACTGTCCGTTTGGGATAGGTCATGGGAGCAGGTTGTTATACTATCTGCCTTGACATCCACTCTAAAAATAATTTTTGCCTTCAATCCCTTCATTTGCCACTCTATGCTTGATTTCAAATTGCGGTTAGTTTTCCCTCGAGGAATCCTCCAGCCATCTTTTGGGTAAATAGCAAGTATGTTCTGTCTGGGCACTTTAATAAATTGCAACTTCAGACCAAAGGTTGTTCTTGCTGGAGGCGAGTGATTAAACATTTTAATAGTGCAGCAAACTTATCAACAGACTTCCAAAAAAATAAAAAAAAAAAAAAAGGAAGTGACTTTATTCTCCCAGCTTATATTTCAGAATATTTTACTACTGGGGTCAAATGTCTCTTGAAGATGTTTGAAGTCCAAATTTGACTTTGAACGATCTCAAAAGATTTCTATACTACACACTGCCTTATGCTCTATAAACAGCCAAGGACTTCTTTTTTTCTGCACATGTCTAACCAGCCAGTTCAATATCACCATGGCGCCTAAAAGGTTTTTAATACAGATATTAAGTATATCCATATCATCACTTCAGCGAGAATGTGAGATGTGCTTTTTTTTCCTCTGGGGTCTTCCAAGCTATTTGCTGCTGACATACACTATTAAAAATAAACCTACCCTGCGGAACTAGTCATTTTACATGGTATTAGGACTAATGTTATCATTTAAGTAGCTGCAAAGATTTCCCAACTACAGAGGCCCCAGATAAGGATGGAAACATGATCGTGTGAGATAATCTTCTCTGTGGAAATGACTTTCATCATCTGTAATATGTCGTTTAGATGCTTATTTAAGACTTACGCTATTGAGCAAATATTGATGCCTTCAACCAAATAAGAAACATCAATGCATGGTGAGATAACGGGTCAGATTCATTTCTGGGACTTGAAACTAGTCTGGGTATGAAACAGTATCCCAAGAATCTGTGCAGTGAGTATGGGACCAGCAGGTGGCATAATGGCTACTTAGCAGGACTCTCATGTAGTCCACTGCAGTTCAAGTCCCAGATCCAGTGGCTTAAACTCACGCCAGGCCCATGTACATGCGTGCCCAAGATCCTGAGAGAAGAATGGAGGAGAAGGGATTGTGGCGTGGCCATTCTCCCTGAGGGGTGATTTCTCGTTTTCTGTCTCTCTGTCTTTCTGGCAAGCACACATGCCCAATAGCAAAAATTTCTCTCAAAAAAAAAAATAAATAACTAAAATCTGTGCAGTGAGTAAAGAGAATAGAAGGGAAAGGGGATTGACTTCAATGGTCCCACCTTCCCTTTAGGAACAAGCCAGGCATTGACATTGACAAGTTTAAAGAATTTGCATAACTGGGGCCAGCAGGTAGAAGGCACTGGACTCCCACATGGGAGATAGTGGTTCAAGTCCCGGACCTGGCAGCTTGAATATCACACCAAAAGTATGTGCATGCGTGCCTAAAATCCCAAGAGAAGAATGGAGGAAAAGGGATTGCAGCATGGTCATTCCCCCAGGGATGGTTTCTCACTTTCCCCTCTCACTGTCTGTCTCTGGTGAGCACACGCACCCTATGTCAAAAACCTTGAATAAAAAAAAAAAAACTTTTTAAAAACTACACAGTAACTTTATAAAGAAGGTAATCTTGGGTCATCAGAAACATCATGACGCATTTTTGCATAGAAAAATACATCATGACATCTTCAACAACCTAATTTCCTATCCTCATTTTACAGATAAGAAACTAAAGTTCAGCAAGCTTTCTTTCTTTCTTTTTTTCTTGCCAATGGGTGCATGTGGTCACCAGAGAAAGAGAAAGCACTCCTCAGTGGGTGTCATCATGGTGCAATCCTCTTCCCCTACTTCTCCATCCCATCAGGACCTGGGACAAACGCGCAGATGTGCTCGGCATACTTTCCAAGCCACCAGGGCTGGGATTTGAACCAGGGTCAGCCATTCAGGATCTGGCTTTCCATGCATAGATAGCATTTAACTGTCATGCCACAGGGCCAGCTGCAGAAGATTTTTCTTTTTCTTTTTTTTTAATTTGCTGAAAGGGACACACTCACCAGAGAGAAGGAGAGAGGGAAAAGAAAAAGCAGCCCCCATGCAGATGGCCATGCTGCAATCCTTTCTCGTCCATTTTTCTGTCCTTTCAGATTTTGGACATGCATACACATATGCCCAACATATTTTTCAAACGGCTTGGTCAGAGACTTGAACTCCACAGTTAGCCATGCAAGATTCAGTGCTCCAACCACCATGCCACCAGCTGGCCTGCCCCAGAAAATGTTCTTAAACTGAAGTTGCAATAACATTGCTAAGATATGGCTAAATTGAAATGTGAACATGATTCTGACACTGAAATCTATATATGCTGTACAAACATTGCCTCCTCCATCATCTACAGAGGAACCAGAACTCCACCAGCTATTATTATTATTATTATTATTTTATTTAACTTTCTTTCTTTCTTTCTTTCTTTCTTTCTTTCTTTCTTTCTTTCTTTCCTTCCTTCCTTCCTTCCTTCCTTCCTTCCTTCCTTCCTTCCTCCTTTTTTCCTTTCTTTCTTTCTTTCTTTCTTTCTTTCTTTCTTTCTTTCTTTCTTTTAATTTGACCAGAGAGGATAGAGTGAGAGAGAGAAAAAGAGAGAAGGTGAGAAAGCAAGCCACCAGGTCTGGGATTCAAACCACAGTTGGTCATGTGGGAGTCCAGCACCTTTAACCACCATGTCATCCGCCAGTTCCCCTCCACCAGCTTTTTCCACTCCACCCATAGGGTAGAGAAATAAGTTTACAATGTAGCCCATGATGTATTCATCTGTTGATTCAGGTGATTTATCTATTCACCCATCCATCAATAAATATTTGTTGAGCATCTATAGTGCACCAGGCCCTGTGTTAGACACAGAATATACAGAAGTGAGAAAAGGCACAGAGGCCAATCCCAACAACAAAGTTCAGTGTCCACTGTGGGCCCTTGTAGATGAATAGAAGTTGGATGCCCATGTGGAGTAACTGCACAATTTGCTAAAGGCAATGCCTAGGTTAAATGCCTACGGTTTTGTAGCTTTTATTGATAGACCAGATGGGAGGTCTGGTCAAACCCTACCAGATTCCAGGCTGCACTCACAGAGCTTTTCTCCAGTCCCATTGGACTTGGAGCTCCGAGATACAGACGCGATGACTCGATGCATAATTAGATCCGGTCAATGGTACACTGTTTCACAGCACCATGGCATCCTTCCACTGTCTGCTTAGCTCCCCTGTCTATGCATAGCCTCAGGAAAGTAGTATTATTAGCCCACTTTGCAGATGAGGAAACCGAGACTCAGAGACGTGAAATAATTTATCCAATGACAGATGATGGGATGAAATAGTAAAGTGAGGACACTGGATCTCGTCCTTGACTCTCTTTACCCTCCTACATTCTTACTATAAAGAGTAACATTATCTGAGCATTTATGTCTGGCCAGGCGCTTTGAGGCAGGTGCTGTTATCGTGCCAGTTTTAGAGTGAAGAACCCAAGACACAGAGAGTAGGTCTCTCCCCCATGTCCACAACACCAGGAAAAGCAGACATGAAACGTAAAGCTGAGTCTGCTGAGTCTGGACAGCATGGATGGGGTGGTTCTCTCTGAAAATGTAAGTTAGTCTTTGCACTGATGTGCCAGGTCCTCTCTGGTCATATTGCTGTCACTCAGGGGACAAAACCCTTAACCAAGGAAAAATATTGAAGAGACTCCTTCTTCTTGACTGTCTTTCTCTCACTTGCCTCTCCCATGCTAGGATCCTCCCAGCCTTATAAGATCTGGGGCTAGGGAAGGCTCCATGGGGAAGCCAGATTAAGGGAAGCCAGATCCCACGTAACTGACTATGGTTTGAATCCCAACTCTGGCGTCTTGAAGAACACACTATATGCATGTGTATGAATACCCAAAATCTCAACAGAATGGAGAAATGGAGGAGAAAGGATTGTGGTATGACCATTACCCATTGTGGAGTGCTTTCTCCCTCTCCCTGTCTCTCTGTCTCTCCCTGGCTAGTGTACACACCCTCTGGCAAATTTAAAAATAAAAATAAAAAAGATCTGGGGTTACTGAAAGATCCTCTTTGAAAAATAACAAAGCTCTATTTTTATATTAAAAAATAAAAATATAGGGGCCAGCAGGTGGCATAGTGGTTATGTAGCTGGACTCCCAAGTAGTCAACCATGGTTGAGTCCCGGACCCTGTGGCTTAAAACTCACTCTGGGCACATGTGCATGCATGCCCAAAATCTCAAGAGAAAAATGGAGAAGGGATTGTGGTGTGGCCATCCTCCCTGGGGGATCATTTCTCGCTTTTTGTCTCTCTGTCTTTCTCTGTCTCTCTAGCGAGCACATGTGCCCTATAGCAAAAATCTCTTTTAAAAAAATAAATAAAAGTAAAAAATATAATTTGTCTGAGGGGTCCAGTAGGAGGGAGAAAGGGGGATGAAGAGAGGGGACCAGAGCTGGTCCCAGAGAAGGCCCGTGGTGATGGTATTAGAGTCTGGTTAAGCGGCACAGCTGGTCTGCTGGGATTTGGCAGGCAGCAGCCCTGTCTTATTTCTAGTCATTTTTACCTGCTGCATTTGCATATACATATGATATCTGTTATCCTAATTATATCTATTTTCCCAGGTACAGACAGACATACCCTCGAGTTGGGGTGCCCATTAGCAGATCACACGGGGCCTCTGCAGCTGTGTTTTGATTAGCAGAAAAGGTTCTTTGGCATCGGAGAACTGAAATCACCTTTTAGGGTATGACAAGCGCAGCCAAGCGTCTTGCAAGTGAAAATCAGAGGTTTCTCTAAGGAAGGAGTGAGAACGACCACAAAGAATTAAAAGGAGAATAACCTTTAATGGTTTCAGCTGTGAAAGCTCAGTCACGCTTAAGGCCTGCCATCCATCAGACAGCATGCCATTCCAGGCTCCCTTCAGGCCTAGATATGCCCCCATACCTGCTTCTGGATGGAAGGAGAAGGCAATGGGAGCCCCAGGGGGAGCCCAACCCACCATTTTTCTAGGCTGGGTTCCAGCAGGGAAGATGCGAAGGCGGAAGAGGCCAAGGATGGTTGGAGGAGGGAGAGCAAGACTATTAAGGATCATGGTGCATTCCCACCTGCCTGGAATGACTTGCAGACAATATGCAAATCGTTATGCAAATCACGACAAGCCCAGGGGCTCAGAGACTCTGTTTAGAAGACATGCAGGAATTTTCATGTTTGCATGCCCAGTTATGGACTCAGATGCCAAGGCTCTCCACTTTCTTGGGAGGGTCGTGCCCCTACGTTATAAATGTGATATGAGGGTCAGTACTTCAGGTCTTCTGTCTGTGCATTCATTGTAACACATGGCATTTTCATAAGTCCTATCCAGCTGGAGCCTTGACAACTCAATCAGGGGACTGGGGCCAGTCTTATTACCCCTACCATCCTGGGTCTAAAGTAACAGCTCAGCTCAATAGTCAGGCTGCAGGTGACCTCTCCTTTGATCTCGCGTGTCCTAACTTAAGTCTGGGACTACTGACTCTGTACTGCCCTAATTAAAACAATACAAAAAGAGAATACTGAAGGACTGGAGAGACAACGATCATCCAGGAGAGGGAATTCTCAATGTTTTCTCTCCTCTTCTGAAATAGTGGACAGAGTTTCCCACTGGAGGGAGAACAGGCCATGTCAGAGGGAGAAGCAGAGCTTGGGAGATTGACAACCCCCTTAGGTGATTATGACATGGTCCTGAGTTCTTCCAATTGAGAATTACTCATTAATTGAAGCTTTCCTTCAAGAACTATTTATTGAGGACCTACTATATGCAGGCAGTATTCTATGCTGATGATATTTAATTAGAGGCAAATATTTATCAATCCCGTTAAGGGCTACGGTGAAAAGAAAACAGTGGTATGGAGGTTAAGGCACTGGACTTTCACATGGCCAACTTCGAGGTTCAAGTCCCGGGCCCATTAGCCTGAAAATCATGCCAGGCATGTGTGCATGTGTGCCCAAAATCCTGAAAGGAGAATGGAGGAGGAGGAGAAGGGAGAAGACGGGATTGCAGCGTGATCATCCCCAGTGGAGGGTGATTCTCACTTTTCTTCTCTCTCTCACTGTGGCAAGTACATGTGTCCCGTAATGAAAGAAAGGAGGGAAAGAACCAAGAGGAAAAAAGAGAAAGAAAGAAAGAAAGAAGAAGAAAGAAAGGAGGAAGAAGGAAGGAAAGGACAAGAGAAAAAAGAGAAAGAAAGAAGAAAGAAAGAAAAAGAAAGAAAGAAAACAAATAGAAGAAAAGAAAAGAAAGTGGACTGGCTAAGACCAATTTAGGCAGAGCTGTCCCTCTTGAAGAAGGGCATCTGAGTTAAGACCCCTTACTAGGTAGGAGCCAGCTATGCAGGAGCAGAGAGGAGGGAGGGCAAGCTCTCCAGGCCTAGGTGTACTATGGGTAAAGGTTCAGGAGCAGAAAGGCCTGTGAGTTTGAAAACCAGAAAAGAAGTGGGCCTGGAAAAAGCTGACTAGAGCAAGGTTGTGAAGGGCACATGGTTTGAGATGAGTTTGGAAAAGGAAGCAGGAAAAAGAAGAGACAGGGCCTCAGAGACTTTTTGCAGGTGGCATTTACATTACCTCCAAGCTACCTCCTCAGTGGCTTAAAAACCAACCGTTTGGTCTTTCAAGGAAAAAGATTAGAAAACTACAGTCATCTTCGATATTCGTGGGGTATTGGTTCCAGATACTAAAATCTGCAGACCTTCAAGTCCTTTCCATAAAATGGCATAGTATCTGCACATAATCTCCATATACCTTCCACTTTAAATTATCTCTAGATGATTTATAATATCTAATACAAGGCAAATGCTCCATAAATAGTTGTCATATTATACAGCGTAGGGAAAAATGATAAGAAAAAAGTTTGGAACTGGCTTTTTTCACCCACTAAATATTTTCCTTTATTTATTTATTTTTTTTTCTGGAGATATTTTTGCCATAGGGCACATGCTCTCACCAGAAAGACAGAGAGAGATGGAGAGACAGAACGTGAGAAATCACCCCCCACAGGGGATGACCATGCCGCAATCCCTTCTCCTCCATTCTCCTCTCAGGATCTTGGGCACGCATGCACGCGTGCCCAGCATGAGTTTAAGCCACTGGCTCCAGGACTTGAACTGTGATCGACTACATGGGAGTCCAGCAACATAGCCATTACACTAACTGCTGGTCCCGCCACTAAATATTTTGAATCTGTGGTTGGTTGAATTCATACTTGCAGAATCCAGGACACAGGGACAACTGTATACTGTTCTGTTCTGTAAAATGCAGTATTGCCCAACTTTTGCTAGTATCAGAATCACAGCAAATCTGGGGTGAAGCCTGGAAACCTGCATTTCACACACGTCCAGCATGAGTTTAAGCCATCAGGTCCAGGACTTGAACTGCAGTAGACTACGTGGGAATACAGCAACCTAACCATTATGCCACTTGCTGGTCCCTCAACTGCATTTTACTACCTCACTTTCTCTCTCTCTGGTGAACATACGTGCCCTATAGGAAAATTTAAAATACTAATAATAAATAAAATAAATACTTCTTTAAAATTGAGACAGAACCTCTGTATTGAGAATGCATCACATACACAACAGTCAGGTTTTAGTTTTTGAAACTCTTGTTTCAATAATAAGTATATGCATGTATACTGGATCCTGATTGATTTTTGAAAGATGCTTTTTTTTCAAGTTTATTTAGAGAGAGAGAGAGAAAGAGAGAGAGCGCCTCACTACACCGTGCTTTCCCCGCAGTCTTCCAGCCCACCAAGATCATGGATGTACATGCAGATATGCCTGGTGTGCTCAGGTGGACCTGGGATCCAAACCCAAGGCCTCACATATGGCTCCAGCATTGCACAGTGGTGCTCTATGACCTGCACTAACATGGCCTATCAGAAAATGTATTTTTTTTTAGTGAGTAACATTCAAGAAAGTTTGAGAGGCCAAATGGTAGCACAGTGACATGACTAGACCCACGTGGGAAAGGTCATGGGTTCACATCTTGGGATTTTCCTGAGTATGCCAGACACGTGCACATACCCATGATGCAGGCTAGCTGAGACTGGGACTGAACAGCATCATGCAGACCCTGATGGAGTGACTGTCTCTCTATTTCCATCTCTCTTTCTCTCTCTCATGAAAAAAAAAAATGGATAAAAGAATTTTAGAAACTTTTAAAAAGTTTGAAAGCCCCTGATTTTCAGACTTAGAACCCTTTTCTAGAAGGGAAATTACCCTCAGTGCTCCAATCAACTGAGGATCATCTTGTGACATCTCTTAAAATAGAGCAGTAAACAAATGAATGAAAAATGGCTGGAATAGGAAATAAGATTCTCTTGTTGATGGCCTCAATGTATTATCCTCCTGAACCTTCAAAAATGCTGGGTTAGTTTAGCACAGAGCCCAGGATCACAGTCTACATTCTCTGCCTCTGAATTCAATGCTTGGGAACCTCCAGCTGCTATGACAACACCATGCATGGTTCTGTCTCCAGGATGCTGTGATCTTCCAGAAAGCCCAGCAGCACCCAGTCTTTAAGGTGCAAGTTTGCTGGCCCAAGGTGCCCCAGGGTGTGTAACTTCCCACGTGCATCTGTTGCCTGTTTCCTCCGCAGTTAGACCTGTAAGAGTCACTGGTCCTGGACCCCTGTGGGAACTGAGGTAAGTCCCAACTTCTTTCTCCCTGGCCAGTTCTGACACCAATTATAAAATATTGGGTTGTTGGAAAAATCACGACATTATTTTTCTATGCGAAAATGCATCGTGCCTTTCCCAATGACTCAATAGTGATATTCAGCGACAGATAGACAGTCTTGGTGGAGAAGACAAGGGCCTTTCTCAAAGCCTGATAGAAAGGTAGCTAACTCAGGAATCCAGAAACTGCATTCAGTCATTCAACAGTCTTTAGCAAGTCCCTGCAGTGTGCAAGGCACTGTCGGGATAATATGACCATCCCAGTGGTAAGCATGAGAACACGCCTTTTTGCTTCTCACAATAGGGTCATTTTCCAGCTCTTCCTCCAACTTTCTGGGTGACTTCAGTCAACCTCTGTTCTTCCTAGAAACTTGGCATGACCAGTAGGACACAATAGGGAGTATGAAGTGTTGGAGGTGCCAAGTAGCAAAGGGCAACTGAATCTTAGCTCCTCATTTTATAAATGGGAACTTGGGCCATGGCAAGGAAAAGCACTTGCCCAGAGTGACAGCGTATGTTACTGGCAGAACCTTCTAGAAGGCTGATTGAAACTTCTGAGGCCATGGTGCCTCCGAAGTTACTGAGGTCTGGGAGACTGGCTGAACCTCCAAGTTTTAAATACTCCCAGCTTTCAAATACTCCTGCATATGGCTACTCCCAATCCCATCTTTTGTAAGATGAGTATCTTACAAAATAGGGCCATGAAATAGTATAGTGGTATTGCAGCTGGGCACTCATGAGAAAGTCCTTGGTTCATGTCCCCACTATACAGCAAATGCATGAGCCCATGAGCCCAGCTGGCTGAGTCTGAATATAGATTGTCATGTGAAGACCCCGTTGGTGGAACCTCCCTCTCTCATGAAGGAAATAAATAAACTTTGTTTTTGAAAAGTTTATCAAGTTGGAGTTTATCAACACTTGCAGCTCCAGGAAAATATGATGGGCACCAAGCAGGTATTGACTATTTGGGACAACTTAGATTTTTTTTTTTTTTAAAGAGAGGTTTTTGCTATAGGGCACGTGCCCTTGCCAAAAAGACAGAGAGAGACAGAGACAGAAAGCGAGAAATCACCCCCCGGGGGGATGGCCATGCCACAATCCTGTCTTCTCCATTCTCTTCTTGGGATCTTGGGCATGTATGCACACGCGCCCCATGTGAGTTTAAGCCACTGGATCCAGGACTCGAACTGCAGTCGACTACATGGGAGTTCAGCAACATAGTCATTACCCTAACTGCTGGTCCTGATTTTTTTTTGAGAGAGAGATTTTTGCTCTAGGGCATGTGCGCCTGCCAGAGATTTTTTTTTAAATTATAGACAAATGTTACTTATAAATATTGATGGAAAATACTAAATAAAATATTAGCAAATATAATTGAATATCAACTTCATAACAGATTTACCTTGGCACATGAGAATTATTCCAATAATCCAAGCTTGGTTCAATATGAAGAAATTCCTTTTTTATGTATACATTTTTAAATTTATATTGAGTCACCATATATCATTACAGTGTATAACATTGCTTTTTCCAGCATGAATATGGTGCATATCAGTCAAGAGACAATTTGGATTCAAGCACTATGACTTGGCGCTCTCAGGAGAACTTCCTGTTATCAGAGCCCAGGCCAAGGGTAGAAGCATATGACCCATGCAGGCAGAACTGACCTTCCCACCTCTTCCCATCTTCTGCAATTCTACCAACCTCTTATGGAGCATTCAGTAGGTCCATGCCTATGAAACCTTCCCCAGTCCACCCGTTGGAAGAGCCAGCTTCTCCTCCTCAGAGCAACCAACTCGTGTCCCTCTTTTGCATTGTCTCATTCTGCCTTGCAAAGGGGAGGGTCCATTTGTTCCCATCACTCCCTTGACATCCCTGTGCAGTGCCAGGAGAAGCAATAGGGTCTAGAAAATAGAGGAGATTCAGACACAGCCCTTGCCCTCAAGGAGTCTATACCTAGCCACTGCTACTGTGCATGGTGAGTGTGACCACAGAGATTCTGGAGCCTGGGGGAAGCCTCTGGGTGCACATCTTTCTCCTCAGTAGTGAAAGCATTCATTAGCTAGAGAAAGAGCTAAATCAGATCACAGGTTATCAGAATGGTGAAATTGATTGGCCTGGGCTCTTTGTTCTAAGTAAAAGGTGAGTTAAACTTATACATAATTCTAGATATTCCATTGTGTTATTTTATTTATTTATTTTAGAGAGAGGTTTGTGCTATAGGGCGCATGTGCTCACCAGAGAGATAGAGAGACAGAAAGTGAAAAATTGTCCCCCCAGGGGGATGGCCATGCCACAATCCCTTCTCCTCCATTCTCCTCTCTGGATTTTGCTAATGTATGCACACACGTCCAGCATGAGTTTAAGCCACCAGGTCCAGGACTTGAACTGCAGTAGACTACGTGGGAATACAGCAACCTAACCATTATGCCACTTGCTGGTCCCTCAACTGCATTATTAATCTCTGTAGAGGGCCATGGTCAACTTCCAATATCCACACCACCCCTCCACTATCTTATAAAGATGCAATTTAAGGTTTGACTCTAACTCCAGGAAGGTCTGAGGTTAATCTCACCCAGCTCAATGTTGGTCACTGAGACTCAAGGAGAGGTTTGCCAGAGGCTTCTGAGAAGGTTCCTTCTTGAACTTTATAGAGAAAGAAAGAATATGAGGCCCTATTCTTATTTACCCCAATAGGACGTGAACAAGGAAGCAAGGAGCCCTGTGAATGCCCTCGTGCAACCAAGAAACACCCAGCCATTGAAGGAGGCTGGCGCAAGCCCCTGGTGTCATGGCTAAGGCCTCAAATTAACCAGCTCTGGCTTTGGAACTAAAAAACTCCCATGTGATTCATCAGTTTGAGTAGTGAGTGCGCTCTGTTGCTGTCTGCTAAGGTCATCCTAACCAATACATTCTCTACTAAAAAAGAAGCATAGTTTAGTGATTAGGATCCCCCCAATGGTATAGTTTGGTGAAAAGACCCTCCGTAGTGCTGTTGATGATGAACAGGTAAGATCTTCTGCTCCTGTCCTGGCCCTGCCAAACGGCAGGTCTTGATGCAAGCTCAGCAAATCCTGATTGAGCGAAGGCATGGAGGGGGTTGAAAGTTATGTTGATTCTGGCAGCTAGGGGGGTACATGCAGATGCCCACTTGGCTCTCTGGACTTCACTGAATTCTTATCCCTCTTCACAAGCTTGTGTTCCGGACTTCTGCTTGCTCTGGAAGCCCCCGACTTTCTTCCAGTGAATTCTCTCCTTCTGGTATAACAAGTCAGCATCTGCTGCATGGAGACGAGATGCCGGCAGACAGAAGGGCCTTCTTTGGAAGGCTGTTGTGAAGCTTAGCTGGAATCACACTTGTTATGCAAGTTGTTGAGGGCTGGGCACATGGTCAGGTCAAGAACATGTCAGCTATTGAGATAATCCCTCAGATGGCCCCCATGAAGAGTTGATCTGACTTAAACACTAAATTTGGATCAACAAAAAGAGTGCACAGAGCCCTAGTCGCTGAATTGACACATTTCCACCCTTATACTTGGGCTGCATGAGAGCTCACGCTTGCTGTGTTCACCAGGAATTGACAATGCTTAATGAACACAATGAAATGGGGGTAGAGACCATCAGAAAGTCAACATGGAACAAATGGAGGTGTCGGCAGACTCTCTTTCCTGTGAGTTTGGCCTACAGGCTTTGAGCTTGTAAATTTCTTCTCATACACTAGTGCTGGAGGTGCAGGAGAGCAAGCAAAAGGATTATTTATGAATGAGATTCTCAGGAGTTCTGCCCCAGATTAATTACTTCCAATCCTATTTAACGGAGACCCAATATAAAATTTCAAAAAAAAAAAAAAAAAAAAGACACAGCCACACCACTTTGACGAGAAAAAAAAAAAATCAAAAAAGGGATACATCTTTTGAAAGGTCCTTGTCTTTCCATGCCTGGGTTGTGTCCACAGACGCACAGAGCAGTGAGGATCTGCAGCTCTCAAGGAAGGCAGTCGAGAGGACCATCCTGCTCGCGCTTGCCCCCCGAGAGTGGCTGCCCCCCACCATGCCAGTCTGCCCCAGCCAGCAGCTCCGGGCTTTTGCACTACTCTTCTCTTGTTCCAGGAAGACGAGAGCACAGATCAATAAGATGTGTTGACAGAGGTGCCTGCAGCATGGCCATGTCTCAGGCCAGACGCAGATGGCACCTATCACTAGCAATAAAAGGCCGCCAGAGACAGAAACAGGCCCGTCCCACTGCAGGCCTGTCTACCTTCTCTGATAAACATCTCCCGCGCGAGCTTGCAGCAAAGAAACCATTTCCAGGAGGCAGCGTGCTGCCTGCCTGCCACCTGCCCTCCCACTTCCCAGTCGACATTTCCTCATGTTGTTCAACAGCTTTTCCCAGGCACGCTGGCGCTGGCCAGGCTGTCTCCAAGGACCATTCCCTTTCAGTCCTGTGTGTTATGTGGAATGGGCAAGGCTCCTGGAGGGTTTGTGGTGGTTCCTGGCTCCCGGGAAGGTGTTGCAAAGCCCCACGCGCTGCTGAGAGCCATTCCAAATTAAATTACTCAAGAGAGGCCACACCTCAGCAGTCCTTCTTTATGTTTTGGAGAGGAAAAGGCATTATTCTGCCAAACGAGTTGCTTAAAGTGCGAAAATGTTTTTGTCCCCTCTCCTGTGCTTGTAAAACAGAACAAAACAGGGCAAGCTCCATGGACTGGTGGTTAAGGCAGCTGGATCCCACATGGTTGACCTCACAGTTTGAGTCCTGGACCCGGCAGCTTAAGAAAACGTGCCAGGTGAGTGTGTACGTGTGCCCAAAATCCCAAAAGGAAGGAGAGGTGGAGAAGAAGGAATTGAAGTATGACCGGTCTTGCTGTCTCTCTGGAGAGTATATGTGTCCTCTAGCAGAACAAAAAAAAAACAAAAGCAAAAAAATTGCTCCAGACATTGCAGCTAAAGTTGGTCTAAGTCTTCTGCCTCTTCGTTCCAGGCAGGATAAGCAGTGACCAAAGAACCAGGGGCTAGTTCTGAAACAGGTGACTCCCACTGCAACCCTTCCCCTGCCCCCCATTACACAAATGAATGGAAACAATCACCCCACTCATCCTTACTGTTAGGGGTGTGCAGTTGGGGAAAAGCCCTGGCTGACCTTGGTTCCAATTCATACCACTAAGAGATTCTAGACCCCACACGTTAGGAAAATGACATAAAATTGTTTCCATTCCAAAGTCAGCACGCAGAACCTGTAGAATATCCCACAGTAAGGAGAGCATTGTCTATAGGAAGAACCATCTAATCCAGGGCACTTCAACCTCAGCTCTGTTAACATGTGGGGAGTTGGTAGGACACAAGCAATACACTCCCACATGGAAAGGTTTCTGGTTCAAGTCCAGAGACCTCCCTGAGTATCCCAGCCACACATCTGC
>NW_006159927.1:3163531-3169718 GCF_000334495.1 Tupaia belangeri chinensis | reverse complement strand
TCTTCATTCATTATACAGAGTGGTCTGTGACCAGCAGCATCACAGCATCCAGGCCCTGCTTAAAAATTCGGCATCTCAGGCCCCACCCTTGATTTCCAATTCAGCATTTTCATTTAAAAAAAAAAAAAAACTATTATGTATTTATCTACATGACCTGTTGTGATTTTCAAACCACCAGGGTCGGGACTCGAACTTTGGTCGGTCACGTGGGAATTCAGCGCCTTAACCACCATGCCACCTGCTGGCCCTCAGAAGATCTGGGGTTGCACTGAGGGCTGAGATGCAGTGCTGTGCTACAGTAGTAGTACACACACTAGCATTTATCAGCACTTCCGAGTATGCACAGATGGACTGCAACATCGCGTCTCTCTCTACTTTCATTCGTCCAACAAATATGTATTGAAAGTCTCACGTAGGTCCTGTCCCATGGGGCCCACCACCCTCCAGGCAGTGACTACACAGATGAAGTCACCCCATTTATCTAGGTGGAAAAGGAAGCTCCACAAGATTAAGAGACGTGGGCAAAATTCTGCTGTTTGTGACAGGAATAAGAGTCTTAACTCAGACATCCTTTGCCCAAATCCTGGTCTTTCTATGACCCCCATACTACTTCCCAAGCACTCTCAGCAGGACAAAAAGAAGAAACAGAGATTTCTGTGTATCTGAACTACTGAGTTATATTGGAGGCAGGACCGGGGGCTGGGGGTCACTCACACGGCGGCTGGCATCTGTCATGAACTCATCCTGAATCAGAAGTTCAAAGACGGTTTAATTCACTGGGATGGGGCTAGCTCTGCTCTAAACTTTTCATTTGTTTCATGGGCTCCAAATCAAAGGCATTTAAAGACCACCCATAAAAAAATACAAAGCAACCACAGCTCCCAAGATTTTAACAAGGCTGCACCCTCAAACTGCATCTTCCTAGCATCTTAAATCACAGTGGAGGTCCAGATTATGTCCCTGCCTGGAATCTCAAAGTCCTGCCCCAAATTCCTCCCTCACTGGGGCTTCCCAAACCTTGAAACCTTTCTGTTTTGTTTTCTCATAAAGATGTCATGAGAACTAGCTTTAGGGATCAGACTGCTCCAAAGCTCTACGATTCTAGGGAAACTACTCAATGGTCTCAGTTTTCTCATCTGTAAAATGGGAGAAATACAAACACTTCACAGAGTTAACTTGTGTTACTGTGCTTGGCCCAAGAACTGGCAAGTGAGCCAAAAATGGTGCAGGAAAAAAGTGTTCTCCTTGGACCGAATTCCAGACCTGGTGGCTTAAAGTCACGCTGAGCACGTGTGTGTAAGTGCCCAAGATCCCAAGAGGAGAATGCAGGAGAAGGGACTGCGCGGTATGGTCATTCCACCGGGAGGTTATTTCTCACTTTCTATCTCTCTGTCTCTGTCTTCCTGGAGAGCACACGAGACCTATAGCAAAAAAAAAAAAAACTCAAAAACAAACAAATAAACAAATAAACAAAAAAACTCTCAAGCTCTCAGAGGTCTGCTAAGAGATACTGGAATCTAAGGAGTCTTCCAAGGGATTGTCCAACCATTGAGCTGGACTCGCAGTGTGAAGGAGGCAGATCCTCATTCAAATGCAGGGGGCAGGGCTCAGTAATAGGTTCTACCCTGGTTGCTTCAAACTAAGCTCATTGTCATCTTTGCAGACATCCGATGTGGGCTTCCTGCAATGTTCAGGAAAATCAGAAGTTAGCTGAGACATTATCTGGAGGATGCGGGGCTGTGAGAGTCTGTGTGGACACCTGGAAATGTTTCTGGTTTCTAGAGCTTAGAGAAGTCCCCACCTCATGAGCCTTAGATCATCCCACAACAAAAGCTGGAAATGCCAGACATCCATTTTCCCAGCTTCCCTTGCAGCTATGGAGTAGCCACCTGATTGGCTCAGGAGCTAAGGCTTGCCAAGAAGCCCTAGAAGAATCCTCCTGGAGATTTCACAGGGATGGGAACTGCAGCCAGTGCCAGATGCCATGGTGTCCATCACGGTCAGCAAGGAACCATTGACAGAGCAATGTGATGTCTTCTCAGTAGCTGCTCTGGAGACTGACCTGGATGAGGCTAAGCCTGGTTCTCTGGCCCTCCTAAAGAATCTATATGCTCTCTAGACCTTCAGTAGGTCATTTCTGGTTAAATGACACCGTTTCTGTTGTTGAAGCTGAGAACACTGATGAAAGCATCTCACAGTTTAATTCCTGGCCCTGAATTTCACAAGTAGGAAGAAGATGTGCATATGCAGATGAAAATCCCCACCTCTGATCTACTTCCACTATGCCTACACAGTAGCTTCTGAAAACAAGGTCCTTGGCACACAATGCATTGAACTCAACTAGGGTATTGATAAAAATGCAAATTTCTGGATTCCAATCTTTGGGACTGAGCTTCAGAAACATACTTGTTTTTTTTATTTTTAAAGACAGGGGCTCACCATGTTGTGATGCTCTTGCCTCAACCTCCCAGCTGGGATTACAGGTGCGTGCCATCACATCTGACTCTTTAAAAAAAAAATGCATATTTATTTATTGAGCGAGAGAAGCATCCTTCACAGGGTTTTGCCATGCTGCGATCCTCCCCGCAGCCTTGCAGCCAGCCAAGAGCATCGTGCTCACAGGTGCAACCCCGGGCCTCCCTTACACCTCCACTATCGCACAGAGGTGTCCTACCGCCTGGACCACCACAGCTGGACCGGGCTCTTTTTCAGACAGTCTTGTTATATCAGCCAAGTCATCTTGAGCTTGCAGTCCTCCTGCCTCAGCCTCCCAAGTCACTGAAGTTACAGGCACCTGATACTGCACCCAGCCCTGGGATTCACTGGGAATCAAACCTGGCCTCCCCCACGTGGCCTCAGCCTGTGCAGCACAACATCTGAGCCATGTAGACTACCATAACTGGGCCCAGAAATATACATTTCTACCAAGCCCCCCACTTCCTAGTTGTCACAAAAGTCTACAAGTCACCAGTCCTTGGTGCTTCTCAACCTTCCCACCTAGACAACTGCTCCTACTGTGTAACTCCTCAAGTTTAAAAGCAGTGAGCAGGGGCAATTGACTCTGGGGGCTCTGGCTGCCCTGCTGCTATGCAGCCACCTTGAGCACTAAGGAGAAGCATGATTTCACACAGCACTGTCCACCTCGCGGCCACACTGGCTGTGAGGGTCTGGACTATTTGGAGGCTACTCGAACTGTGGTCCACGGTCCAGTGTGATCCAAGAGCTGTTTGTGATCAGTCGGCAATGCCATAACTACAGCGACTGTGAGTAAGCAACGGGAAGCTACTTTGGCAGTTGGCCAGAAGAATTTCATGGTTGTTGAGTCTATAATACAATTTAGGGCTTATATTTTGTGTGACTCTGTTTTCTATTTCATTTTTTTAAAGAATTATTTTATTTAACTTCATTTATTGATTCATTGATTTTTTTTTTTTTTTAATTTGACCTGAGGACAGAGTGAGAGAGAGCAAGAGGTAAAGTGAGAAAGCAAGCCACCAGGTCCGGGACTCGAACAGTGGTTGGCCATGTGGGAATCCAGTGCTCCTAACCACCATGCCACCTGCCGGCCCCTCTATTTCATTTTTTTTTCCTAGTGATATATATATATACTTTTGTGTGTGTGTGTGTGTGTGTGTGTGTGTGTGTCGGAAAAGCTTTATTACGAAGGTTCTAGCGATGATGTGCAGGGAGGCAGGTCGGTGGAATCATTACGTAACAAGATGGTTTCCTTTGGGGCCACAGGTGTGTTGCTAACCTCCGCTTTTCTTCCTGATATGCTTTGCTTTCTGGGGTTTAAGGATAAACTGGACCTTTGGAGGTAGCCGAGAAGGGTATGAGATGGAACGCCAGGGTCATCCAGAAGCCCTCCTACTGATATGTTTTTTTATTGTACTCTACAAAAGAATTGGTCTGTGACAGGGAAAAAAGTGGATACACCTGTCACTGGGAGGCTGTGGCCTTCATTCTCACCAAGGGCAGGGCATCTACTATTAAGACTAGATTTAATTACTTTTTTTTAGCCTGTTATTTATTGATCTCTTATGCAAGAGACAGAGACAGACAGACAGCACCCCCAACAGGGTCTTGACGTTATGATCCACCTCGAGCGTCCGCCAGATCACGAGCACGTGTCCAGCAGCCTCAGGGATGTCTCTGGACATGAACCCTGAATCTTCCCCTATGGGAAGCCGTACAGAGCGTTGAGTTTACTGCTGCACCATCTTCCTGCCCCTTCAAAGCTCTTTCTGTCTCCAGGAAGAACAATAGAAAGAGTCGCTACTACACAGAAACACAAGGAGAACTTTATGCTCTTCCCGTGGCCCACAGAGGTGGCTCAGTGCCAAGCCAGTGCCATCTCCACCCCAGCCAGGACCTGTCCCAGATCAAATGTGACCCACCCCAGAGAACTGAAGGGTTCAAGGGCTGAAATGTGGTAGCAGCAATTACCCTTTCTTTTAAAAAGTATCTACATATATGTATTTCTAATTGTCTTTAAACAAGAATCTAATGTTTTCATTTTATTATGACATAGTTAAAATACCCTGAAAGCCACATATGTAAAGTATGCAACTGGATTAGCTTTGAGATGGGGGTAGAACTGTGAAACCACCGCTCTGATTAAGATAGCAAACATTGCGATGCCTCCCAAATTTCCCGGTGCTCTTTGACAATCTCTCCCTTCTTCTTCCTCCTCTGTTCCTAGGCAGCCACTAAACCATGAATTCACTTTCTGTCACTGGGAATCAGTCTGCACTTTCTAGAATTTTATGTAAATAGAATTTTACTTACACATTACTTTGGTCCTGATTTTTTTTTTTTTTTTTAAGTTTTTGCCATAGGGTGTGAGCGCTTGCCAGAGAGAGACAGAGGGGGAAAGTGAGAAAACATTCCCCTGGGGGACATGATATACTACAATCCTCTCTCCTCCATTCTTCTCCCACAGTCATGGGCATACACACATGCACATCTGGCATGATTTTCAAGCCATCAGGTCCAGGACTTGACCTGCACTCATCCATATGGGAGTCCAATGCCTTAACCACCACGCTCCCTGCTGGCCCTGGTCCTGACTTTTTTCACTAAGCGTAATTCTTTCCTTTTTTCAAGTTCACTTTCTATTCTGTGAGACAGATAGACAAACAACAACCTGACAGGATCCCAACACTTCAGCCCAAACCAACCTAGGTCATAGGCATGCCTGGATGTAGGATACTCAGGGGGTCTCTAGACTCCAGACATAAACTAGCAAACTTCCCATGCTGGTCTTTCTCACAGAGCATAGTGTCTGACTGCCCCCCTAAACTTAATGCTTCTTTGATTTATTCACATCATTCGAAGTTATCAGTATAGCATTCCTTTTTCATCGCTAAGTAATATTCCATTGTATGGATAGTTCACAATTTATTTTGTTCATTCAACTGGAAACACTCATTTTAAAATGGAAATTTAATATCCTGAATCCTCCTGAAAATCTAACAATAAGAAGAAAAGAAGGGGAGACCAAAAAGGAGAAAACCCCTTCAGACTCATTCCCACCACTGGACTTACTCTTGGATTAGCCCAGAATGCTCCCCAAATCTTGGCCCCATTAACCTCACTCACAGCTCCACATTCAGGTTATTTCCTCAGATGTCCTCCAAGATTCTCCCAGTATTCCTTCCTCCCTGTGCTGCCCCTCAAGTCACCTTCTATCACATCACTGTTTGCTGTGCTCTGCAGTACGGCTGTTCTCCAGATTTATTAGATTTATTTGTTTATTTTTGTCTATCCTTTATTTTTTAGAGTTTTTTCATTGCTTTCCTTCATGAGAAGAGACACAGAGAGAGAGAGTGAAAGACAGGCACCGCCAACAGGATCGCCACACCAGGACCCACCCGCCCCAGATCATGAGTACACATGGACCTGGCAGGTTCAGTAAGGCCTCTGAACACGCACCCAGAACCTTCCCCTGTGCGTGGGTCTCACAGAGGGTTGCATCACTGCTGTGCCACCATCTAGTCCTATCCCCTTCTTCAAAATGTTAGCTCCGTAAAAGCAAATATCTTGTATGTCTTCTTCACCGTCATAGCCTTCATGCCTGAAAGACCAACCAGCATACAGTAGATGCTCAATAAAAAATGGCTCCATGAAAACATAAGTGAGTGAATCAATGACTAACAAGGTGAGGGGACATTATACATGAAACTAA
>NW_006159927.1:3157168-3163007 GCF_000334495.1 Tupaia belangeri chinensis | reverse complement strand
TGTGAGCGCTTGCCAGAGAGAGACAGAGGGGGAAAGTGAGAAAACATTCCCCTGGGGGACATGATATACTACAATCCTCTCTCCTCCATTCTTCTCCCACAGTCATGGGCATACACACATGCACATCTGGCATGATTTTCAAGCCATCAGGTCCAGGACTTGACCTGCACTCATCCATATGGGAGTCCAATGCCTTAACCACCACGCTCCCTGCTGGCCCTGGTCCTGACTTTTTTCACTAAGCGTAATTCTTTCCTTTTTTCAAGTTCACTTTCTATTCTGTGAGACAGATAGACAAACAACAACCTGACAGGATCCCAACACTTCAGCCCAAACCAACCTAGGTCATAGGCATGCCTGGATGTAGGATACTCAGGGGGTCTCTAGACTCCAGACATAAACTAGCAAACTTCCCATGCTGGTCTTTCTCACAGAGCATAGTGTCTGACTGCCCCCCTAAACTTAATGCTTCTTTGATTTATTCACATCATTGGAAGTTATCAGTATAGCATTCCTTTTTCATCGCTAAGTAATATTCCATTGTATGGATAGTTCACAATTTATTTTGTTCATTCAACTGGAAACACTCATTTTAAAATGGAAATTTAATATCCTGAATCCTCCTGAAAATCTAACAATAAGAAGAAAAGAAGGGGAGACCAAAAAGGAGAAAACCCCTTCAGACTCATTCCCACCACTGGACTTACTCTTGGATTAGCCCAGAATGCTCCCCAAATCTTGGCCCCATTAACCTCACTCACAGCTCCACATTCAGGTTATTTCCTCAAATGTCCTCCAAGATTCTCCCAGTATTCCTTCCTCCCTGTGCTGCCCCTCAAGTCACCTTCTATCACATCACTGTTTGCTGTGCTCTGCAGTACGGCTGTTCTCCAGATTTATTAGATTTATTTGTTTATTTTTGTCTATCCTTTATTTTTTAGAGTTTTTTCATTGCTTTCCTTCATGAGAAGAGACACAGAGAGAGAGAGTGAAAGACAGGCACCGCCAACAGGATCGCCACACCAGGACCCACCCGCCCCAGATCATGAGTACACATGGACCTGGCAGGTTCAGTAAGGCCTCTGAACACGCACCCAGAACCTTCCCCTGTGCGTGGGTCTCACAGAGGGTTGCATCACTGCTGTGCCACCATCTAGTCCTATCCCCTTCTTCAAAATGTTAGCTCCGTAAAAGCAAATATCTTGTATGTCTTCTTCACCGTCATAGCCTTCATGCCTGAAAGACCAACCAGCATACAGTAGATGCTCAATAAAAAATGGCTCCATGAAAACATAAGTGAGTGAATCAATGACTAACAAGGTGAGGGGACATTATACATGAAACTAAATTTTTTTTAAGTTGTATAAGCCTTTGGTTTTGAAAATTTTCAGAGCTTAATAGAGTAAAGATATTTAAAAGGCCACCTACTAGCACTGGGGCTACTCACATATCAATTCAGAGACCTGGATCAAACAGAGCAGCTGAGACATGGTAACCTATTTAATTCAATGAGGAGCAAGCTAGACTCGGCTATACCTCCGGCTGGCTCCATCCTCCTACAAATCATCCGAAATGCTAAATCATGTTTAAAACCCCCTGATTGTGACCTCCGGGAACTATGAAGAACACTAGCACATAATTTACATACTGCCAAGCTCCCGAGGCCTCTAAATAAAGCCCCCCAGGGCCCCCAGACACTATTTTTGAGGCGAAGGACATCAAGTGACAGATTAAATCGAGTCTGCTCCCCCAACACCAGGGAAAAAGGCACCTCACCTTCCACTTGCTGACATCTGAGAAAGTCTTAAACTACATTGGCTGTCAGGTGCTTCCCAGGGAGGCCATTCTTATGTCGTGCGCTTTTGTCTCTCTCATTTTACACAACTCCATGGCCAACAGGTATTTTTGCTCAGCTTTGATTCCTTTTCCAGATTCTAACATCAAAAAGTGTTTTAACCTCAAAGCACCAAGAATGAATTCACAAGAGCACTTTGCATTCTGCCTGTAAGGTTGAATTACATTTGGTCACGACATGGCTATAATTCTTTTTTTTTAAAGGAAGAATTATCTTATTTCATTTATTTATTGCATTTTAATTTGACTAGAGAGTGACAGAGGGTGAGAAAGCAAGATGCCAGGTCCAAGACTCAAACCGTGGTCAGCCATGTGGGAGTCCAGCACCTTAACCATCATGCCACCTGCCGGCCCCAACATGACTATAACTCTAACACCAAGTTGGTCAATGAAAAAACCGTGAGAGGATCGGAATCCAACCCAACAGACACCACCAAGGGTAGGACGGGCCGATAGAAGGATATTGAATTTGGCTACAGAATGTTCTACTGTCGTGACCGTGATTAATTTTTATAATCTGACAAGAGGGGAAGCAGAAAAGTGAGGCCTAAGACACTGTGAGCTGTTTATACCTTCCAGGGGCCCAAAGAAAAACGGCACCTGTTTTACTGTTTTGTTTTCTGCACAACTCAGGAGAGACTACACAATAAACATTTCAAAAACATGTGAGCCAAATAAAACAGCTAAGTGAATACTAGCGAATACTTGAGCAGCAAGCCACTTGGATATCCATTCGTCTTCGTGAACCTTCCGGAAGCATGAAGACGGTCTATCCCTGGCCCAAATAATCCACATGCATAACTGGGTTTTGAGTTATGTACAACTTACCCTGGCTTCTAATGTCTTTTGTAGTTGCAACTGCCTATTAGACTGTTAGAAATTCCCTAAGATCAGACACTGCTTTTACTCTTGCTCCTACGCTGTTCCCTTCACCCCTAACTCTGAGGCACACACCAACATACTCCCAGGAAATAACCTGTTTGATTCCTTGCCAATATGCACGGAAACACAACAGCATTTGTTTCATAGGTGATCCTCAATGCCTCGCACGTTACTCCGGAAAGTGAATGCATAAATGAACGAACGGAGCCTTGAGTAGAGAATACTTCAATCATATTATCTCATTTGAGCCTCACAACTCTGTAAAGTAATAACAATAATAGGTAACGCTTTTATTGTGCTAATTATATGCCAGCCACTACTATAAATCCTCCATATTTATTAAGCCTTTTAACTCTCCCGAACTCTGTGAAATAAGTGCTATTATTCTATCCATTTAACAGACGGAGAAACTGGTGGAGGCACACGGAGGTCACACAGCCAAAAGCATTCCTTGTGAGATGCTCCTGAGCAGCAAGATTCATTTCAACAAGTCTCCCCGCTGCATGGACGCAAATCTAGGGTTGTGTTCCCTGGACACTGTGAGATGCCAGAGCCAGTACGTGAACACAAATAGCCTGGCGCAGAGTCCACACTCTCAACATCCAAGTAGCACATGTGGAAGAAAGCTGACCCACTGCAAATATTTGGGAGCAGCAGAGGAGAGATTGTCCAGGGGGCTGGGATGCTAAGCACTGGTTTGCTCAGTCCTGTTCTCTCAAACTGAAGTTGTGTGTGTGTGTTTGGGGGGGTATAGAGAAAAAAAAAAAGAAAACAAAGAAAACAAACCAAAAACCTGGAAAATGTGGGTTCTACCCTAACTCTCTGGAAAATAGTTTGCTTTCATTAGAGAAAGAGCATTTGCTGGCATTGCTCTGGGTTTAGTCCCTGAGCATCCATTACAGCCTCAGGAAAAGGCCACACAATTCTTAGCCAAAGTGACACACGGGAGAGCCTGATCAAAGTTCTCTGAAAGTCTTTGCGGGAACTGGATTTTTCTACAAATATGTCAAAGAGTCTGAGGGAAGTAGGGAAACCCAAGACAAAAGAATAAAGGCCAAGAGAGAATGAGAGTGTGTAACTAGGAAGGGAAAGAAAGAATGGGAACTAGCCCCTAACTTGAATGCATGGGTTTTGGTAAATTTATGGCTTGAGAGAGAAATGCTTCTCTTCTGAGATGGCACAAGAATGGCAGGGAAACACAGGTTTGGAAGCAGGCTGGGTTCGTTTCTTAAATGTAAAACTTCAGGTCCAGTTGGATGTTATGCTGTAGAGAACAGTGTTGTGATTACGGTGTCTGGAGAGAGAAGGATAAAAATTGAGAGAAAGAAATGATAGTGCAATCATTAGCAAAACGTTGTCAAGCTGGGAAAGGGAAAAGGTGAGAAAGAGAAGAGGTAGGTGAGCTATTCTGGGCTCCTAGTGCCTCTTCTGTCCTCTTTCTTACTCACCACATCTATGGGGCTGAGAAAGGAGGGATTTGGGTATGCACTGAAAAGGTTGCATGGGATTGGTGGATCAAAGTTCGTTTGTCTGGGGACAAGGTAAAGCTCCCACTCCGATTCAAACTGTGATCCCAAGGAACTTCTTTCCTCTTCAAGGGGGGAAAAAAGACCTTTGCTCAAAGGCCAGTTGAGAGACACCCATTGAACTATTCCCTACAAAAGTCATCCCTCAGCTGAAACTTGTAGGATTTGGAAATGACTGAAAACGACAGGTAGGCCTTGAAGACCTGCAAGTGCCAGTACCCCAGAACAGTCCTGACGCCAGATCTTGCCCTTTCCTTTTTATCCAACAGAAACCAAAAGGTGCTTTCCTCCACAGAAACTGATGGGGAGAAGCCATCCACATGACGAGATTTCACTGCAAGTAACATGTTTATTAAAACCAAAGTGCACATCTCGGAGAATTTTTTATCTGTTCTTAAAAAAAATAGAATTTTCACACACAAAAAAAAAACAGTGACAAAGTATAATTAATTAAAAAAAAAAACACTTGGAAGAGATTTGCTAGGTAAGTTCATCTGGGATCTCTAAGGAGGTCGTTGGAGAGGCTCTCTTTTATGAATGAAAATGAGTTTCCTGGCAGGACCCCAGTCACCTCCAAATACACGTAGCTGAATACAGGACTTCACAGATCTCACACCAGTTCACAGCAGAAGACTGAGGAACGCACCGCGATTCATGGTACCTTAAGAGGCTTCTTCTAGAGCTGGCAGATGGGAATCTGCGCCCTGCTGCACTCTCCGAACATCCTACTCTAGGTCCCAAGAATTATCTGTACTCTATTGCAGGGCGATGCTGCTGCTTCTTATTTTTTTTTCTTTTTTCTTTTATCACGCTCCGAAAACCGCAAAGGGATTTAACCAAAAGGAAGCAAAGGCTTTCTTTTTATAAATTCGATTAGTCATTTTCACTTTCTCTACCTGGGGACATTTCCTTTGGGAGGAATTTCATACCCAGAGACCCCTTAGTGAGGCACTGTTGCAGGCGGGCGCAGTGAATTTAAGTGCGAAACGCTCAGTGTGGACGGAAAGTAAAAAATCACAGGCACTTGCAGCGAAGTCAGTTTCTAAAAGCCGGTGTGGGAGTGGTCTGCAAGAAAGACGAAGTTTGCCGCGGGCAGGCGTATGGGATCCTAGGCTGGGGGGGGTGCCGGCTCTTAGCAAGCCCGCCCTCCGATCGCCACCGCCGAATTTCCCGCCGGAGTAGGCGCCGGGGCGACTGGTCCCTGCGCTGCACCCGGCGCCGGTCTGGAGATAGCCCTGGGCGGTGAGCGGCAGGAGACCCCCAAAATGCGTCTTGTCTACACCGCGACTTAGCCGCTGCGGGAGCAAGAGCGCCGAGGACGCACAGCGTAAACGCGGCCAGAGGGGACACCGGCCCGAGCCTGCTCCCTTAGGCCTCGGGTTCGAAGCCGTGCCAATGTCCAAGGAGAGTTTAGGATTTGAGCAGTTCGGTAAGGAAAGGAGTTTCTGATATTCCCGGCAAAGTGAAGTCCGGGGGTTTGGAAAAAACCGAACCTATGGTGGACTTTCCAAACTTGGTCTTTCCTTTCTATCATTTTTCCCCTGCCTCTCTCCTCCCAGTATTCTAGTCCCAGCCCT
>NW_006159927.1:3153927-3157114 GCF_000334495.1 Tupaia belangeri chinensis | reverse complement strand
AGAGTCCGAAGGTCCAGGGTACAAACCACCCCGCACTCCCTTCCCTTTCCCGCCCACCCCCCCTCCAAACTTTCAGACAGTGAAAGTACAAATAGAGACCGAGTGTTTCAGGCGGGTGCGTTCAGGCGCCCCCATACACACACACACACACACACACACACACACACACCTCACCACCCGCTCTGTCCCACCCACCTCCGGGTAGGGGAGGGACTGGGAACCTGATCTCCGGGCTCCTGCCTCGAACGTTTCCCCATCAATAATGTTGATACTATCACAGCCTCCTCCCCCGCCCCCGGGGCGCCGCTGCCGCCTTTTCGCCGCTTTTTGCTGGGCGTAAGAAAACGAAACCTCTTCGACTGTCCTCCTAGCCTCGGCCAGGGGCCAGCGGGCTTGGGGGCCGGGAACTGAGAAGTAGCAACACTGCCAGGGCGCTTGGGGGCGTCCTCTAGTTTGGGGGAGGGTTTTCAACCAGTGCGAAAAGAACGGGAAAGAGGCTCTGGAGCACAAGGAAGGCCTCATCCCAGGCCCCATCCCAGACCCGGGGTCAGACTGGGCCAGAATAAGGTACTTCTGCAGGTAAAAGAACCAGGCCTCAGGATGGCGAACCCCAACACCCTCTCCCCTTTCTAAGATGGGTGATGGGGAGAATAAGCCTGGAAACTCTTCACTGGGGACGCAGAAGTGACCTGCGCGGCCTTAGGGCAAGCCCTCTGGCCGCACCAACCCATCAAGCACACAGTAGATCTTGGGAAAAGTGAGAGGCCGTATTGGTAAAAACAGAGAGCGATCCCCTAAGATGTGAGTGTGCAAAACTCGCCCAGCGCAACCCCCGGGTGCGGTACTTCTTGGCCTGCGAGGTCGTGACCCTGGCGCAGCTGCTGCCTCACTTCGGGCCACCCCCATCTTCTATTGCGGATCATCCTCTAAGTGCCAGGCTCTCCTCTCCAGGAACTCCCTAGTCCGAGCATCCTCGTTCCTATTCCTCAAGCAGGGGCCCCACCCAGGGCTGGGAGGGCGCGACCCCACGTAGAGCGCGCAGGTCTCCGGAGGAAGCAGGGCGTGGAGAGGGACTCCAGCTGTGGCACCTCAGTCGCACTCGCTGCCTTCTTTCGACCCCCTCAAAAATAAAAATTAACCCCCATCATATCTCCTTATTATTGATTGAATTATTTCTTAGCAGCGCGGCGCGCGGAGCCTCTCTCCAGCGCCCTGACACCGAGACGCCCGCGTCAGCGAACCACGGAACTTGGGCCCGAGACAATGGCTCGTAATTGATGTCTCGCCATCAACCATAAAGACCGATTCTCCTCTCCCCGCCATTCCGACCATCCCTTCTCCCCATCCCCCTCGCCTCCACCTCCCCTCTCCTCTCCCCGGGCCACCGAGGGAAAGAAAACAAACAAGAAATTAGCAGGGGACGCCGCGCGCAAAGCAAGACAGCCGCCACCTCGCCGTCGAAGACGCAAAAGAACGAAAAAAGTTATTAAAGTTTGGATCTCCCCAATTAATTCGTCACTGCTCACCCATTTTTAATTAAACGTCGCGAAGCTGCTTTCGCATGTTCATTTTCGTTCGATTGTTTGTTGTGGTGGTTTAGGTGGGAGGGAAGGTCCCCCTCCTCCTTAATGTTACACATAGAACAAGTAACGAACAAGTGTGAAGCTATTCCCCTGAGCTCCCCAGGGCGCACGCGGCAGGGACCGGGAAGAAGGATTTGCGGGGACCGCTAGCTCCGCTCGGTTCCGGGCAGCACGCGGTGCCCTGGAGGCCCAGACTTTTATGAAGCCAAGATTGTTAGAGACGAATGTAGGCGCTCCCAACGCGGGCATATTCGGGCAAACAAGTGTGCAAGTGCACACGGACGCGTCCGTGTACCTGGGAGAGTGTGGGCGGGTGTGTTTGTGAGGATGTCTGTTTGCGGGTTGCGGGACTGACACGTGCTCCTGTACACGTTCCCTGGGGTCTGGGGGAAGCGAGCGGCTCCCCCCCCGGGAGCCTGCAGATCCATCTTTGCCGAGGGATCTCTTTAAATATTCAGTGAGAAATAATGGCATTTGAAGCACCACCTATGGAAACATTATTATCTTCATTCTTCAACATCAGCCTCACTGATAGCTTCGTTTGTCTTTTTATCAAAATCTACTGTACCCAACAGGACCTGGGGAGAAAGGAGAGCGAGGCGGAAGTGTGTGTGTGTGTGTGTGCGCGTGTGTTGTGTGCGCGCGTGTGCGCGTGTTGGGGACCGAGCGAGGGCAGAAGAGAGGGAAAAGAAGAGGGAAAAAAGGAAAAGGTAAAGAGTGAACAGGAAGAGTGAAAGAAGGGAGAAGTTATACCAAGAATTAAAAAATAGAGCAGATGAAAAACAGAAACATCTACCCGCACGCAAAGACTTAGATTAACCATAATAATAATGGACCTAATCTAAGAGAAAGAGAAAACGGTTATATGGGCAACGCAGTAAGTGTCCGAAGTACACAAAGCTCTGCTCGGAGATTGGTACCCACTTCCCGCGAACCGACAGTGGCACTGTCCAGACTCAAGGGCGCTTTTGAATTGGGGCGTCCTTATGAGCCCTCTCCTTTCCCGATCGCGAGATAGGGCAGGGATTGTGTATCTGCACCCCCCCTCCTCCCCCATTACTAAGCCCAAGTTTAGTTTAGTTTAGTCCTTCGGGCGCAGGACTTCTGGAACCTTGGAGCGAGGAGACCCTGAGGCGCGAGGGGGAAGAGCTAGGCTGAGCCAAGGACCGAGCTTCAGGTTCGCGGGAGCCTGATGCCGGCGGAAGGAGTGCGGAGCCCCTGCTCCAGGCTCAGGGCTCCCGGGCGCGGGTAGGAAAGCTGCATCCCAGCTCCGGGAAATGGAGATAGAGCGAAAAGTTTAGGCGCCGCGCTGGCAAGTGCGAGAAAAGTGGAAGCGAGCTTCCGCGCGACCAGGCAGCAGCGGACAGAGACCTCCTCCTCCCCCTTACTCCCGGCTCGGCGCCTCCACTGCGTCCCCGGAGGCTGGAGCGCGGCCCCTTCCCCTAGGGTGCGGAGCCCAGGGGTCCCGGGAACTGGCCTTCCCTAAGACCCGGCCAGACCGGGCAGCGCCTCCCCAGGCCGGGGGCGGACTGCAGCGCAAAGGGTAAGCGATGGCTCCTCCCCTCCCCCCCGGCTGGAGCTGAACTCCGAACCCAGGCCGGTCC
>NW_006159927.1:3153334-3153912 GCF_000334495.1 Tupaia belangeri chinensis | reverse complement strand
CGCCACCACCGCCGCCGCCTCCCCGCGGAGTGACGCGCCCTGCAGCCAACCGGGGCAGTCGGGGGGGAGGTCCCGGAGGGGTCCTGGGCGGAGCCGGGCCGCCCCCTTATCCCAAGGGCTCTGGGCTGCTTCTCCCGAAAACTTCAGCCCTAATTGTCCTGGGAATGTCCGAGGTAGAGAAAGGGAGCGAGGGAGCAAGCAAGAGGCTAGAGGACCGGGACTCCTTGGGGGAGGATGGGGCTGGCGCGAGAGCTGCCCCTCCCCCCCGTCAAGGCCCCAAACCCATCACGTTCCCAAACCTTTCCTCGATCCTCTTCGCGCCCCCGCGAGCCCGGGATCCAGGGGATTGAGAACTCGGGGCGAAGGAACGCCAAGCCAGACGGCGGGTGGGAGGGAGGCCGGGCCGCGGGCGGGAGGCGGACCGGCGTGGGGCTGGCTCTTCCCCACTCGCTTATTTTTTTTTTTTTTATGGGGGTGGGGGTGAGTTGCTTTCTGGTAGCTCTTAAAGAAACGAAATACACTCACGAAACGGGACGCCCTTCCCCCCCCCTCCAAATCCCGCCACGGGACTCCCTCCC
>NW_006159927.1:3152685-3152969 GCF_000334495.1 Tupaia belangeri chinensis | reverse complement strand
CGCCGCCGCTCGATTTCCGTAATTTTGAGAAGATTTTTTTTTAGTAATTTTTTATTCTGCCCCAGCTGATGTTTGAGCCAGCATGTCGCGGAGGAAGCAAGCGAAGCCTCAACATTTCCAATCCGACCCCGAAGTGGCCTCGCTCCCCCGGCGAGATGGTGAGTGCTCCGGCCCGCACCGCGGACACACACACACACACGCACTCACACTCACGCACACTCGGACTCACGCACACGCGGCTGGCCCCCGCGCCCACTGCCCCGCCGCGTCCCGCGCTGCCTCGC
>NW_006159927.1:3150103-3152593 GCF_000334495.1 Tupaia belangeri chinensis | reverse complement strand
CGCCCCCGCCGCCGCCGCCGCGTCCTCGCTCGCCTTTACAATTCGGGTTTTTTTTCTTCTTTTATAATTTTCAGTTTGCCTTTACTGGGCTTTCCTCCTGCCCCTGGAGGAGGGGGGGGGGACAAGCACATCTCCCGGCAGGATCTTTCCGGACTTGCTGGGTCCTGCTGGCGGGAGAAGGGAGGGCACACCGGCCTTGCTCCTCTGTCCCGGCTGTTCCAGGGAGCGCGGAGCCCCGGCCAGGACCCCCGCGTCCTGCGAGGCGCAAATGCTGGCCGAGGCCGGTAGCGCCTGCGGGTTCGGGACCCCTCGCGCTCCCCGCGCAGCGCCCGGGGCCCTCGGCCTGGCCTCCGCTGCCCGGCCCTGCTGCTAGCGGGAAGGAAGTTTACTTCGTGCTCTGGGCTGAACTCCGAGCGTGGGGGAGCTCTCTGCACCCCCCTTCCCCTGGCTCACACACCCTCTCTACCCGCGGCGGAATGGGGTGCCTTTGGGGGTTCCGAGCTGCTGGAAGGTGGGGACCTGTGTCTGGACGCCAGTGCCTGGCAGGCTGGGGTGGCGGCCGAGGTGGAGCGTGCTCTTTCCAGCCGGTTCCCTCCGAGACCGTGCAGGAGGACGGGGACGGTGTCCGAGTCCGGCGCCTCAAGTTTATCCCCGCATCTTTTCTCCCAACACATGGACCCTCCGCCCCATACAACCTTTAGATTCGGTATGAGCCTGCCGCGGATCGCGGGGCCCCGAACTTCCAGACCCGTCGGGAAGGAGCCATAGGGTAGTTTCTCGGGGCTGGGGGTGTAGCCCGCCAGAGGAGAATCCCTCTGAAAATCCCTTTCTCCCATGGGGGCCACGACTGCGGGGTCCCGAAGGCATGAACAAGTCCAGAACAAAGTTTGTGTGCGAGAGCTACCGGCGAGAGTGGGAGGAATCCGGGCAGGCAGTAAGGGTACGCAAGGACACCTCGATCCCTCCTTGTCTCTGAAGGTGTTTTATTGTAAGGGCCTCCGAGCGCCCAGGCCCAGCCCCGGAGGCGATGGAGCGGCGCCCGGGCTGGGTTCCTCGGGTCATCCCGGCACGGTGCTCGCCTCTCGGCCGCGGGAGGAAGAGGGGCAGTCCGCGACTCCGGATGCCGCTCGGGATGCTCGGTCCCAGACGGCACTTTACGGTATAGACCCGGGAGGAGCTGGGCCCGGATAGAGCTCCAAAGCGTGCCCTTAGGTCGGCACCTCTGCAGACTAAGTAAACTGCAGCCCCGAGGCCCCACGGTCCGGTCCCGGGGCTCCTTCCCTAGAGGCCTGCGTCTCCGTAGATCGGGGGCGCAGCGACAGACACAGAATCCGGGCAGCGAAGCCAAGGGAACCGGCTTCTTTTACCCAGGCTGTGGGCAAAGGGAACCCCTAACCTGGGGTCCCTATAAGAAATTGGGGAATTTGAAATTGATTATGAAAATTATTTACAGTATCTGTCTCCCCCACACACACATATACTTTCTCAAGCTTGAAGCTTTACCAGTCTCCGCGATTTCTCAGCCCGCATTAAAGAGCCCCTGAACCCCGCTTTCCACCCCCAAAGAAAACGGGTACGTGGGGTAAATCGAGGTAAAATTACCTAAGGCCGCGTTAACTACTACGATTCTTTCTCTGGTTTTTCTCTAATGGCTTCTTCTGCTTCTCGCTCGCACACCTATCTTTCCTAAAGTTTCTGGTGAGACCTTTAGCCCTGTAATTCTGTTAAAGTTAACAATTTGTATACGAAACTGGAGAGAAGAGAGAGTTTTTTTGGTCTGTTTTGTACATTTATATTGATTTTTAGGTTTTTTTTTAAAAAAAAAAAAAAAACTTGGTCTTGGCGGAAAAATTGATGCTTGCTGGTTCTTTGCCTTTAGCCTGGTGATCCGAAATTTTTAATAGTTAAGGCTTTCTCATAAAGCAATATTATAAAAAGAGTTCACTGCCTCTTAGCATTACTATTTATTAGTGCTTTTTTTTTATTTCTTTGAGCGTTGAGGTAAGTTAATTAAGTAACTGAATCAAGTTTCCATTCTCTTTTTTTCACTTTTTCCTTTTCTTTCTCTTTCTCTTTTCTTTCTTTTATCTTCCCCAAAGCTGTCCATTGTCCTAAGAAGCAGTAAACAGTTAGGGCACCCCAGGAAACACCCTCTTTTCATCCTTCTTTCCTCACCTCTCCCCACCCCCTCCTCTTCAGTAGTAATGGTCTTAGGTTATGATTGTTTTTACATGGTTGAACAATAAGTTTGGGAGAAGTTGCCTAGAGGGTACGTTTTGTAATAGGGTTACAGGATTTAGTATGTTGTAATAATATTAGTACATAAGTAATCCTCCCCAACGCCTGACATCCAGGAGGGCCTAACATAGCCCAGTCTTTTTATTTGGGAATAGTTGGCTGATAAAATGGAATTGAAAGTTCGTGGCATGTCTCCAAGTTACCTTTAAAAGTCACCTTTTCTGCAGTGAACTCAGCAATCCCCATCCTTTT
>NW_006159927.1:3141448-3150072 GCF_000334495.1 Tupaia belangeri chinensis | reverse complement strand
TACACAGAACACATCATTTTAAGGATTTGTTGGTTTTTGGTTTGGTTTGGTTTTTGACATACACAAAGGTGGTTCACTTTTTTAGATGGCAACCTTCTATCCACACCTTGTGGTTACTTTTTCTTGTGTCTTAAAATGGGCTTAAAAACGTAGCACATGCAATAGCACAACATTCCAAAAGAAACTTAGTTTGTGCTCTTCTCCTAGGCTAGCACAAATTTGCTAACTTCTATCCAGAGTGGGACCTCAGAAAGTTTGTAGACATAGTTACAGTAGCCCTTGAACGAACAGCTCCCAAGGCTGAAACAAACCGGGCTGGTAGTGTGTCACTCGTGCGTGTCTGTGTGTGTGTGTGTGTGTGTGTGTGTGTTTGGGTGTGCATGTGCTTAGGAAGAAAACCTCAGCAGTGTTGAGTTGCTACACCAATAAGCTTCATTGGAATAAGTTCAAGAAAACAAAATTATTTGGTCGATTTTAGGATGATGTTGATATTCCGTTCTACTTTGGTGCAGCTGTGATGCTGAAAACACTCTAAAATCAATTTGTTAAATTTTGTTTCTTAGGAAGCCAAGATCATGGCAGATAAGACTTATCTCTTAGATGATATTCAACAAGTCTTGAATTACTTGTAGAATGATGACTGCCACTGGACAGATTATTTACAGAGAGAAATAATTCTGATAAAAGGGAATATTAGAGAGTAGTGATTTCCTATGTGAGTTCTTTACTATTGGTCTGGATTACGAGTGTGTGTGTGCATGTGTGTGTGTGTATTGGGTTTTTCTTCCTTTCGTGGTGTTTTTAAGATTCCAGTAACTACATGGACGGCCCATTCTGACGCCATTCATTTATTTAAAAAGTATATTGGTGCTGATCTTTTTCAAGAAAAAGATACTATCGGAAGAAAAATAAAAGCATCATGAATTGCGGATTATACAGTGGCTCTCGTGTAAAATATAAAAATGCCTCATATTAATAATGAAATTCTATTATTTACCAAGGTAATTTACTCATTGTGAGCAGCTTCATGGCAACACATTGATTTCTGGGCCCAAAAGGTTAGAGAGAACTATAATTAATTGCTTTTCTTGAAAAACCGACACCTGCAAGATAAGGCAGTTGGAAGGAATTCATGTTTCATCGGGCCTGGTTTAAGTTTGGCATATGGAAGATTCTAGAGGAGAAAATGCAAACTGATTTTTGAAATTTGCTTCAGACTGCACATACTCCCTAAAATATTAAAAACAAACACACAAGGCAGCAGTCTAGTTGGGCAGGAGGTAGTATGTGTGAAAGTGCATTTGGGATACTGAAGGTTTTGTGGTTTATTTTACATCACATTCTCCCTTTGGTTCCTAGGCACAACTGCCAACTGATAGGCTCCTTTTTAGGGGCATAATTTCTTTTCTTTATATTTTTAAAGAATAGCAAGTTGTATTTACCAACAGTGTATTAAAAGCAGCAGTCCATGTCATTTAACACAGAGGTCTTACTGGAATCTGGGGAAGAAATAGCAGACTCCTGAAGTTTTTTGAAATTGTTAAAAACCAGCACTGTGTATTAGTCAGAACCTATTCTTTCTGCAACATTAACGTAGAATTTTTTTAAAGACATGGCCTGGTGTGGATATCCTTATATTCCAAAATACTCGTAGATATCAAAACTGATGTGGTTGTGCAGAGATAATAAATTAGCCCAGAACCGACACCCCTCCCCCCAAAAAAAGAAAAAAAGTTTGCATGCCAGGCTTTAGAAAACCTAGATGTGTCGAGCTGTTTTAACCTTTGCCAGCCTCCTCCCATGCAGAGGTGACAAGGTCCAGATCATAATATGTCCTTCAGTATCGTCCCAGTGACCCCCAAATTGAGTCTTGCTAGTCACTTAGCAGGAAGTTAGTAGTTTATTTTAGTTTCACCTTTATCAGCCTGGCTTCTTTTCCTAACCTTATTCCCCTGTCACCCTCAGATGCCAGACCCCCAAAGGGGAAGATTGACAGGTAGTTCCCATAGCTCAGTTTTACCCTCAGACAACAGGGATTTAGTTCCTTGTGCCTTTGCCAATGTTTACGTAGTCAAAGTTTAGATCTCGCCTTAAGGAGTCTCTCTTTTACGCGTCACTGGGATAGCAAAGCCACAAAGAAGTTTTTGAACAAACCCTTGCAACTGGAACCCCATCTAGTGTTCATTTTGATTCATCCGTGGGGAAGACATTTTCCCCCTTTCATTTGTTGTCTACAGGAGGTGGGCTTGGATCACTATTTCAAAAGGAGTGTCTTGTCGGTGCTGTTATTATTTTTATTTGTTTGTTTTTTTTTTCCAGAGATTTCATTTGTATTCTTCCATGTGAGAATACATTCATTCTGGCCAGTCCCTGAGTGAACTCAAAGAGTAAGAGTAAATTTGTCATGAGGTTGCCTAGTACATAGAGGAAACTTTAGACGTTACAAGAAAATATGCACAGCTTATGTTGTGATGTTTAGCATTTCTTTGGGATGTTCACGTTGGATATTTAGATTCAGGCTTTTCCCACATCTGGGGGTGGGGGTGGTGGGGAGTAAAAGATCAATGAATCAAATGTTGGCGATAGCCTTTCTGAATAGGTCTGCGAAAAGAAACAGCCTGTTAAAATGATGGACTCTGAAACCATTATGGTAAGAGGGTCCTACTAAAACATGTTAATGCATTCTTAAGGTAATGAGAAGTACAGTGAAGTATCTTTCTGAAGAGCTCCACAAAGAAAAACTAAATCTGGTAGAATATCTTTTTAAGGAGTTCCAAAAAAGCAAACTAAATCTGGTATAGTAGGGTGTTTTTGTTTTTGTTTTGTTTTGGTTTTTTTTCTTTTCCTGGCCAGCTAAACCTTTCTATGTGGGGCATAGTTTTATTTTTATGTCTTCAGAAGACAGATATGCTGGAACACTTTAATTTTCTGTTTCCGATTCTGCAGCGTTTGGCTGAGATGATGAAAAACTGACAAATATGAATTGGATATCAAGTACCTACATTGTACAGAAAAAAACCCCTAAAACATCTGGGATTTTAATATAAATTTAGTGGAAGAATAAGATTTTTTTTTAGAAAGATCCTTAAAATTTCCAAATATCTTTTTTTATGTGTGTACATACTTAGGAAACCCTGTTTCTTAAATTTTCTTATCTGACTAGGATTTCAAAATCAATTTATATGCAAAATCCATGGAAAATAAACTGAAATGTTATTTTTACCATAGTTAAAGGAACAAGGCAACTGTATTTACTATAATGGGGTCACCAGTTGCAATCCTGTGTAACAGATTATTGAGAGAGATACAAGATAGCAGACGATCGGAAAAATGAATTAGAACATGTCTCTCTCTCTTTCTGTGTATGTATCTTATTACAACTTAAAATATTACCTTTGGTAGTTAAAAGATTCAAACTAGTCTTCATGTTTTGTCTTCTTTTTTAAAAACTGTTTTATTGGAATTCTGTTCAGAATACAGATAGACTTAAGGTTAAGAATTATTACAGTGTAGCGACACCTGCTTTTGAAATAAATCAAAATAGATACCAGTTGGGGGGGGGGGGTCAGGGTGTTCATAAACATCAGGAAATTAAATTAGTTGACTCTACAGTGGGATCAAATGTCAGCTTATTAAAACATTGTGAAAATGTAAGCTAAAATATGGACAACTTTCTAACACAGTGTCTTTCTTAGAAGCAAGCAGGCATTTATTTTTAAGCGTCTGTATTTTCCGTCCAGTTAGCACAATCTTAAATATAAAAATGTTCAGGTTGACAAACTTGAAAATTCTCAAGTGAGTTTTGAAGCAGCACAAATGTAGAATTCAAGCACAGGAAAGTAATAATCAGCTAAATCCTATAAAGTAACCTTCCTTTTACTTTCTCTCTATATTATGAGAATATCAGATGTTTGCAAGTTATAAAGAATTAAAATGCCCTTTAATCGCGAGCACAGATGTGCTAAATATTTGAAGCAACTACATTGTAATGTGTACAATTGATGAAGTCAGTTTTCTGATTTCCCTTGCTAGTTATTTAGTTCTGAATCTGTCATTATTTGTCTAAGCCCAGCTGACCAAGCAAAACTGTGTTTTAAAGTGGCTTTATGTTTTGATAAATGTGAGCTGGTTGAAAAGTATTTTCCACTGAATGCAGAGCTTAATAGAACATGCTGACATAATAGTTTTAATGCATTTTGTTGAAAATGTGTGAACAAACAGAATAGCTTTTGTTCCTTCATAATTGGCTGTAAAAGTAGATGGAAACATAACCATTACATATGGAAATGTGCAAAGAGAAAGAAATAACATTTCTGTTGAATATATTAGGAATTGCATTTCCTAGTTTAAAATAAGCATCTGAAATGGATGCATCATTTAAAATTGGTTGTCAAAATAAGAAGCTTTAAACAGAATTTTTGTCACATTATTTTTGTCCCGAGTTAAGCAACATAACTTTAGCAAATTTCATTTAATATTTAGTTGATATTATTTTAAGGCAGGAGGAGAGACAGAAAGTGCTTAAAATAGCACCTTAAATGTGCATAGGAATCCAGTGCCAATTAGGATGATTAAACATTAAATTAAAACTGAATCATTATTGGTATTTTCTGCTACAACTAAGATTTGTTTGGTGTTGTTAATGCATTTTGCACTATACCCTTGTGGAGATTAAAAGATGGGTATTAGGAAAGCTAGCTTGTTAAGTATAACTTAGCTACTCAAATAACACTCCCAGCGAATAAAGTGTGCATACATTTGGCATACTTTACCAGGGCTTCTAATCAACCTCGGCATCACACAGGGCAAATGGAGTTAAGGAATTTTCAGAAGTTAGTATTTAGGTATTAATTATATTTTCTGGAATGCAAACCTACTGAAGCTTTTTTCCATGTTTACTACAAAAAGGCAAATGCTGACTGCTGATTGAAGTAAACTCAGAAGTTTACTGAAAAAAAAAAAAAGGCAGCATTTTCATTTTGCATTTATTCATATCTGCAATTACTTTTTTCCCCCTGCAAGTTTTCTGGGAGATTCAATTTGGAAGTCATGGAAACTACCTATTATCTGATTCAGTTCTGCAGAAAAGCATGCAGGGAGGTAATCCTTGAATTAAACAGTTTTTTTTTTTTTTTTTTCACAGCCTTCGGAGATGACCACACACCATTTGTACAACAGAAGTTGGTGTTCCCCATGCTGAGCAAACAATGGGACGCCATCCTGTCTTTGAATAGGATGTTAGCTTGGAGTTGGAGATTTTTATGTTTAATTTACAAATGGATCTTAGTGAGAAGACATCTGAGCAACCAGTGGAAACAAACATGAAATAAAGGGATTTTTATAATAAAAGGTTCAGGACAATCTGTTAAACAATTGATAACAGTTCAGAGCAAACTGTTTTTAAAGGCATTCAGACAGGGAGAATTGCAGAGCATTCCCAAACTCTAAATCAAGAATTATTCCTTACAGGACAAGAACACTTCCCCTTTAAAGGCACATCCTTCTTTAAGTTGACGTTTAATCAGAAATGTACATCTTAACGCCAGTTTTTATAGATATAAAGAGCACTTTTGATGAAATATTTAGAGGCGTCATGTTGCCATTTGGAGCATAGGGGTGTATATTCCTTGATTAGTGGAATGGTAGCCAGGGTTGCATTCTTTAATTTTAAAAATAAACATGCCATCGGGTGATATATAGGTGCCAGGCAGGCCTTGTAACGGATTATGATCATTGTGTTTCTCTTCATTGTGTGTGTGTTGCTCTCCCTTTTGTATTCAAGTGAGTCTTGAGGAGCGGTCTGGAGGATTTGTTACTGATGTGACTAAAGTGTGTTTGTCACGGATCAGACTGAGCTCAGGTTTGAGGTAGGGGCTTGAGGTGATTTTCGAGTTGTCAGTCTACAGCTTGGTGATATGCATTTTTTTCCCCCTCTTGTCAACAACTGATTGGAACCTGAATGACTACAAATTAGTTTAGTGACAGAACAAACTGTCACAGATATCTTTGAATCGGTTGAAAATGAATAAGGTTGACAGAAACTCAAGAGCCTAATAAGTCCTCAGAATGGTTGCTGGGCCCTCTCCGGACCAGTAGACAATAAGGGATAAAAAATATTGGAAATCAATATTTTGCTATGGAATTTCATTATGCTCCATTGTCTTTCATTCATAGCGTTTTATATTTTGATGAATTATCTGCAGGCCATGAGTAGCTGAGATACCAGATTGAGACGAATTCCTCCATGCCCTTAAAAATTACTTAGGAATGTTCTTAGGCGGTATCGATTCGTTGTCGAGGGCTACCGTTTTGAGTTTTACAGGTAGAAAACAATTGACTAACTTTTCTTTTTTTTTTTTTTAAGTCATAGGGGACTGTGTTCTACCATCATTTCTAACCCTGCATCTCTTGATGTTTGTAGGAGACACAGAGAAGGGTCAACCGAGTCGCATCACTAAAAGCAAGGATGCCCACGTCTGTGGCCGGTGCTGTGCCGAGTTCTTTGAGTTATCAGATCTTCTGCTCCACAAGAAGAACTGTACAAAAAATCAATTAGTTTTAATCGTAAATGAAAACCCAGCCTCCCCACCCGAAACCTTCTCCCCCAGCCCCCCTCCCGATAATCCTGATGAACAAATGAATGACACAGTTAACAAAACAGATCAAGTGGACTGCAGCGACCTTTCAGAACACAACGGACTTGACAGGGAAGAGTCCATGGAGGTGGAGGCCCCGGTTGCTAACAAAAGCGGCAGTGGTACTTTGAGCAGCGGCAGGCACAACGGCAGTACCCAGTACCACCCCCAGCTGCAGCAGCAGCTCCTCCACTGGTACCTCAGCGATCACAACCTCTCTACCTCAACTCGGGGACCTGACGACACTGGGCAACTTCTCCGTGATCAACAGCAACGTCATCATTGAGAACCTCCAGAGCACCAAGGTGGCGGTGGCCCAGTTCTCCCAGGAAGCGAGGTGCAGTGGGGCCTCTGGGGGCAAGCTGGCTGTCCCAGCCCTCATGGAACAGCTCTTAGCCCTGCAGCAGCAGCAGATCCACCAGCTGCAACTGATCGAACAGATTCGTCACCAAATATTGCTGTTGGCTTCTCAGAACGCAGACTTGCCAACATCCTCTAGTCCTTCTCAAGGTACTTTACGAACATCTGCCAACCCCTTGTCCACGCTAAGTTCCCATTTATCTCAGCAGCTGGCGGCAGCAGCTGGATTAGCACAGAGCCTCGCTAGCCAATCTGCCAGCATTAGTGGTGTGAAACAGCTACCCCCAATCCAGCTACCTCAGAGCAGTTCTGGCAACACCATCATTCCATCCAACAGTGGCGTTTCTCCCAATATTAACATATTGGCGGCAGCAGTTACCACCCCGTCCTCGGAAAAAGTGGCTTCGAGCGCTGGTGCCTCCCATGTCAGCAACCCAGCAGTCTCAGCATCATCCTCACCAGCTTTTGCAATAAGCAGTTTATTAAGTCCTGCATCTAATCCACTTCTACCTCAGCCGGCCCCTGCTAACTCGGTTTTCCCCAGCCCTTTGCCCAACATCGGAACAACTGCAGAGGATTTAAACTCCTTGTCTGCCTTGGCCCAGCAAAGAAAAAGCAAGCCACCAAATGTCACTGCCTTTGAAGCAAAAAGTACTTCGGACGAGGCGTTCTTCAAACACAAGTGCAGGTTCTGTGCGAAGGTCTTCGGGAGCGACAGTGCCTTGCAGATCCACTTGCGTTCCCACACCGGAGAGAGGCCGTTCAAGTGCAACATCTGTGGGAACAGGTTCTCCACCAAGGGGAACCTGAAAGTCCACTTTCAGCGCCACAAAGAGAAATACCCTCATATCCAGATGAACCCCTATCCCGTGCCTGAGCATTTGGACAATATCCCCACGAGCACCGGCACCCCCTATGGCATGTCCATCCCTCCAGAGAAGCCAGTTACCAGCTGGCTGGACACCAAGCCGGTCCTGCCCACTCTGACCACTTCAGTCGGCCTGCCGCTGCCCCCGACCCTCCCGAGCCTCACACCTTTCATCAAGACGGAAGAGCCAGCCCCCATTCCCATCAGCCATTCTGCCGCCAGCCCCCCGGGCTCAGTCAAAAGTGACTCGGGGGCCCCTGAGCCAGCCACGAGAAACCTAAGTGGGCTCCCAGAGGAAGCCGAAGGGTCCACTCTGCCACCCTCCAGTGGCAAAAGTGAAGAGAGTGGCATGGTCACCAGCTCGGCCCCCACAGTGGGCAGCAGCACCCTGAGCCCCCCCGCAGTGGACTGTGGCCCGGGCAGTGCCACTTCCTTCACCAACCCTTTGTTGCCGCTCATGTCCGAGCAGTTCAAGGCCAAGTTTCCTTTTGGGGGGCTGTTGGACTCAGCTCAGGCATCAGAGACGTCCAAGCTGCAGCAACTGGTGGAAAACATTGACAAGAAGGCCACTGACCCCAATGAGTGTATCATCTGCCACCGGGTTCTGAGCTGTCAGAGCGCCTTGAAAATGCACTACCGGACGCACACCGGGGAGAGGCCCTTCAAGTGTAAGATCTGTGGCCGGGCTTTCACCACGAAAGGGAATCTAAAAACCCACTATAGTGTCCATCGTGCTATGCCCCCACTCAGAGTCCAGCATT
>NW_006159927.1:3131870-3141264 GCF_000334495.1 Tupaia belangeri chinensis | reverse complement strand
TTCCTGCCCCATCTGCCAGAAGAAGTTCACGAATGCGGTGGTCCTGCAACAGCACATCCGAATGCATATGGGAGGCCAGATCCCCAACACCCCAATCCCTGACAGCTACCCCGAGTCCATGGAGTCGGACACAGGCTCCTTTGATGAGAAAAATTTTGATGACCTAGACAACTTCTCTGACGAAAACATGGAAGACTGTCCCGAGGGCAGCATCCCCGATACGCCCAAGTCTGCAGATGCATCCCAAGACAGCTTATCTTCTTCACCTTTGCCCCTAGAGATGTCAAGCATCGCTGCTTTGGAAAATCAGATGAAGATGATCAATGCTGGCCTGGCAGAGCAGCTGCAGGCAAGCCTGAAGTCCGTGGAGAATGGGTCAGTCGAGGGGGACGTCCTGACCAATGACTCGTCCTCAGTGGGTGGTGATATGGAGAGCCAAAGTGCTGGTAGCCCGGCCATCTCAGAGTCTACCTCTTCCATGCAGGCTCTGTCCCCATCCAACAGCACCCAGGAATTCCACAAGTCACCCAGCGTTGAGGAAAAGCCACAGAGAGCAGGACCCAGCGAGTTTGCCAATGGTTTGTCCCCCACCCCAGTGAATGGGGGGGCTTTGGATTTGACATCGAGTCATGCAGAGAAAATGATCAAAGAAGATTCTTTGGGGATCCTCTTCCCTTTCAGAGACCGGGGTAAATTTAAAAATACTGCTTGCGACATTTGTGGCAAAACATTTGCTTGTCAGAGTGCCTTGGACATTCACTATAGAAGTCATACCAAAGAGAGACCGTTTATTTGCACAGTCTGCAATCGTGGCTTTTCCACAAAGGGTAATTTGAAGCAGCACATGTTGACACATCAGATGCGAGACCTGCCATCACAACTCTTTGAGCCCAGTTCCAACCTCGGCCCCAATCAGAACTCCGCAGCGATTCCCGCCAACTCGTTGTCATCTCTCATCAAGACGGAGGTCAACGGCTTTGTGCATGTTTCTCCTCAGGACAGTAAGGACACCCCCACCAGTCACGTCCCTTCTGGGCCTCTGTCATCCTCGGCCACATCCCCCGTTCTGCTCCCAGCTCTACCCAGAAGAACTCCCAAACAGCACTACTGCAACACGTGTGGCAAGACCTTCTCCTCGTCGAGTGCCCTGCAGATTCACGAGAGAACTCACACTGGAGAGAAACCCTTTGCATGCACTATTTGTGGAAGAGCTTTCACGACAAAAGGCAATCTTAAGGTATCTCGCTCCATCAGCGTCTCGCCCACCCCATCGGCCCTTTCTCACTGCCATTGCTTATGAGCAACGTAGGCCTCCAGAGTCATCCTCAGCCCAGAGAGTCAGGGAGAGAGTTCTCGCGAGGGAAACTAGCACATGTGGCTGGCTGGGGAGGATGGTGGATGCCCAGGATGGTCAGGATCATAGTAGGGACAAGGGCAGGCTGCAGTCTGCTCACTGTCAGAGTACATTGAGTGATTTGGTACCTCAGCGAAGCACTGGCCTCTCTCTGTTGTCTCGCTAAGTGCACCAAATGAATTGCTTTACCTACCAAATAAGACAGCCCGGCATTGCCATGGGGTATTGATTAAAGACCTGCATGTGGCCTGCGTGCTGCCCGTATCACTTAATAATTATGGTTTTCCTCCACGTCTGCGTCTATTTTTCATAACTGCGCAGTCCAGCCTGGTTCGTTTTTCTAAAAACAATAACGTCACTGGCCCGCTAATGGGTATGATGATAATTGATTAGACAACATTTCCTACTGATATGTGTTGGAAATAAAGCAAATATGGTTAAGTTCTAGAGCAACAGTTGAGCACTCTTACTGTGTACATTTTCCTGTTGACAGAGTATTTCTCTGGAGATTACTGCCAGTAATGTGAGATGAATAATTACTTTCTGGCCTTTCTCTCTGTGCACGGGCCCTCCAATGGGCAATCAGTGAGGGGTACTTTCTTCCCATCTGAAAAGGACATTTATAGGGTAAAGGGTGTCAGATACAATACTTACCATTGCAATGAGAGTGGACATAACAATTCTAACCCTGGAAGGAGCTATCTGCAACTGACTGGCTTGCTTGAGGCCATTATAAGCTAAATATGGGTAATAAAAAAAGGGTAAGTAAGGTATCTTGGCCCACGAAGAGGAAAGACGGTCTAAAGCTGCTGAGAGCAAACACGTTATTACTCGTCGACAGGAGTGGATGGTTTCTGTTACCTTTTCCACTGTCTGTCATGTAATATGAATGGACATTTAGGCCACTTGCTTTGTCGAGGGATGGGATATGAGTTGAGACAGATTCAACGATTAAACTGCTCTCTATCTCCCCCCTCCCTTTTTTCCCCCTCTCCCTGTGCCCCTGTCTCAGGTACACATGGGCACTCACATGTGGAATAGCACCCCCGCGCGACGTGGTCGGCGGCTCTCTGTGGATGGCCCCATGACATTTCTAGGAGGCAATCCCGTCAAGTTCCCAGAAATGTTCCAGAAGGATTTGGCAGCAAGATCAGGAAGCGGGGATCCTTCCAGCTTCTGGAATCAGTATGCAGCAGCCCTCTCCAACGGGCTGGCAATGAAGGCCAACGAGATCTCCGTCATTCAGAATGGTGGCGTCCCTCCAATTCCTGGAAGCCTGGGCAGCGGGAGCAGCTCACCTATTAGTGGGCTGACGGGAAATCTGGAGAAGCTCCAGAACTCAGAGCCCAATGCTCCTCTGGCCGGCCTAGAGAAAATGGCAGGCAGTGAGAATGGAACCAACTTCCGCTTCACCCGCTTTGTGGAGGACAGCAAAGAGATTGTCACAAGTTAAAGTGACTCAAGCTGGAGACATAGCATTCCTGTCCAGAATGTGACCTATGGTTGCCTCCTAGTCCTTGCCCCGTCCCCCCTACCTTCCGGTCCCCCAGATTTATGAACTACAACATTATGAAGACATTCTTTTGTACCTTGTTCAACTTCTAGAGTTCTAAGAAAGCTTATTTATTAGTGATATAACCTTGCTTTGCAAACAGAATGCAAGCGTTAACTTTGGTCTTCTGTATTTTGGACTAAATACTAATTGACTAGAGTGCTGTAAACTTGCTGTAACATTTATGGCAATTGCAAGTTGCCCTGCTAGGCGGTCTTAATCTGGCATTAACTTATTTTCTATATCCAGTTTAATATGAATCTGGTGTTGATGCAATGCCTCAGTGATGCATTAGGTCTCTAATAAAGTCTGTATATAAATGTACACTTTGATCCTGCTGGAAAATTTTATCAGCAAACACATTGTCTAATCTTTCAAAACAGATTTAAGGACAGGACTGCAAGTACAGACTGAACAGTGTGGTTCTTGGGGGAGGTTTGGTTTTTTTGATTTTTATTCTAAAATTCGACTTGCTTTTTGTTTGGTAGATTTAACCATTTCCGTTTTGAACTGCTATTTGTATTGTGCTTTTTACTTGAGTCGTCCTCAATGTTAATAAGTTTCTGTACAGTCATAAGCACGCAGAATTCTTTAGGGGGGAAAAAAGAAAACAAGTGTTGTTTTGGTAGTTGAAACTGAGACGTAACATTTTGCCTTGTAGGTATATTCACAATAGAAAACGTGTGCTGGAATTTCACAATGCTGCTAAGTATAGCATCTTGAACAACCTTCAGTGGAGAAAATGTAGATGCTCTTGTATATACGTAAGAAATATCACTTTCATTAAAATGTACATATGTTCCTTTACAAGAGCAAATGCTTCTTCTTGATCAAGAGAGCAGGTATAGTGTTTGTTTATTTTGTATTAGGTATCGGAGAAAAAAAAATTGGACTGTTACATGCACTTTCTTGGAAAGTTGAAAGGAAGGGGGGGGTCCAATTTTCTTTAACATTTAATACTTACTAACAACAGAGATACTGTAATTTTACTCAAGTAATCAAATACATTTTTTTTTTGCAACAGATAAAACAAAATACTGTGTCTGTGTTTTTAGAGTGCATTTCTATTTAGCCAGGCCCCTAAATGTATTTTCACATTCCCCCAGATGCCAGTGAATTGTGTATGTGAGTGTGTATCTCTCTTCTGAGGAATGACAAAAAGCATAACAGAAATAGCTTTGCATGGGCCTGTGTTTTATTTCAAAATTTGGAGGCTCTAGATAATTTTCCAATACCCATTACTTCTTTGAGAATGTATTTTATAGACTCCCTTCTTTTCTCATAATCCACCCTTTCCCCCAAAGAAAAGGAAATAACGTTATTGGAGGGGGTCATCCCGACAGGTAAGTTTCCTTAAGCAAGATGTTTTGCCAATTTCAATTTCAGCGCTATGTCAGCAGTTCTGGTTTTATTTCACTTGATTCAGTCGCGTTTTGATTTTCTTTTCTTTTTCTTTTTTTTTTTTTTTCCAGAGAGCCGCATTGCTGGAGAATTCCCATGGCAATGGGGTTATATAATCTGACTCTGAACCTGGGCCTCAACCTAGAGAGGTCAACGTGGTTTTTTTTTTTTTTAATTAGTCTTCAAGGTACTGACAGCAAAGAGATTGTCACAAGTTAAAGTGACTCAAGCTGGAGACATAGCATTCCTGTCCAGAATGTGACCTATGGTTGCCTCCTAGTCCTTGCCCCGTCCCCCCTACCTTCCGGTCCCCCAGATTTATGAACTACAACATTATGAAGACATTCTTTTGTACCTTGTTCAACTTCTAGAGTTCTAAGAAAGCTTATTTATTAGTGATATAACCTTGCTTTGCAAACAGAATGCAAGCGTTAACTTTGGTCTTCTGTATTTTGGACTAAATACTAATTGACTAGAGTGCTGTAAACTTGCTGTAACATTTATGGCAATTGCAAGTTGCCCTGCTAGGCGGTCTTAATCTGGCATTAACTTATTTTCTATATCCAGTTTAATATGAATCTGGTGTTGATGCAATGCCTCAGTGATGCATTAGGTCTCTAATAAAGTCTGTATATAAATGTACACTTTGATCCTGCTGGAAAATTTTATCAGCAAACACATTGTCTAATCTTTCAAAACAGATTTAAGGACAGGACTGCAAGTACAGACTGAACAGTGTGGTTCTTGGGGGAGGTTTGGTTTTTTTGATTTTTATTCTAAAATTCGACTTGCTTTTTGTTTGGTAGATTTAACCATTTCCGTTTTGAACTGCTATTTGTATTGTGCTTTTTACTTGAGTCGTCCTCAATGTTAATAAGTTTCTGTACAGTCATAAGCACGCAGAATTCTTTAGGGGGGAAAAAAGAAAACAAGTGTTGTTTTGGTAGTTGAAACTGAGACGTAACATTTTGCCTTGTAGGTATATTCACAATAGAAAACGTGTGCTGGAATTTCACAATGCTGCTAAGTATAGCATCTTGAACAACCTTCAGTGGAGAAAATGTAGATGCTCTTGTATATACGTAAGAAATATCACTTTCATTAAAATGTACATATGTTCCTTTACAAGAGCAAATGCTTCTTCTTGATCAAGAGAGCAGGTATAGTGTTTGTTTATTTTGTATTAGGTATCGGAGAAAAAAAAATTGGACTGTTACATGCACTTTCTTGGAAAGTTGAAAGGAAGGGGGGGTCCAATTTTCTTTAACATTTAATACTTACTAACAACAGAGATACTGTAATTTTACTCAAGTAATCAAATACATTTTTTTTTTGCAACAGATAAAACAAAATACTGTGTCTGTGTTTTTAGAGTGCATTTCTATTTAGCCAGGCCCCTAAATGTATTTTCACATTCCCCCAGATGCCAGTGAATTGTGTATGTGAGTGTGTATCTCTCTTCTGAGGAATGACAAAAAGCATAACAGAAATAGCTTTGCATGGGCCTGTGTTTTATTTCAAAATTTGGAGGCTCTAGATAATTTTCCAATACCCATTACTTCTTTGAGAATGTATTTTATAGACTCCCTTCTTTTCTCATAATCCACCCTTTCCCCCAAAGAAAAGGAAATAACGTTATTGGAGGGGGTCATCCCGACAGGTAAGTTTCCTTAAGCAAGATGTTTTGCCAATTTCAATTTCAGCGCTATGTCAGCAGTTCTGGTTTTATTTCACTTGATTCATTCAGTGGAGAAAATTCTTTTCTTTTTCTTTCTTTTTCCTTTTTCTTTTTTTTTTTTTTCCAGAGAGCCGCATTGCTGGAGAATTCCCATGGCAATGGGGTTATATAATCTGACTCTGAAACTGGGCCTCAACCTAGAGAGGTCAACGTGTTTTTTTTTTTTTAATTAGTCTTCAAGGTACTTAAATGTACATGTATATTTGAAAGAAAAACGCCATTATAAAGGAGATACAGAATCAACTTGACATTTTATCCAAATTCGATTTCTTCTCTCTCTCTTTTTCTAGGGGGAAATCTGTTTTCCTCCTGTGCACTGTTTTGGGTGGAAGTTGTGTCTAGAGGGGTGGGCAAATTTTTTTTACGGAGGCAGTGAGCTCCTGTTAGTCAGTGGCTGCACCAAGGTAAAAAAGATCCACTGAACCCACGTTCCAGAAGAAGTTTCCAGGGAGGGGCCACCTCAAAGCCACTCTGGGCTCCGCCTCCCCCACCCCACCCCCTGCTCCCCTCATCTGGTTGTTAGATCTCAATCCTGAGGGACCAGGAGGCTGAGTCACAGAGGGGTCTCCCAAAGTGTTGGCTCGGCCTCAGGGCCAGACCTGCTAGCTTTCAGGGAGGTTGGCGTTGATGTCAGGCTCAGGGGACAGAAACGACGGGATGGACACCCTAAATCAATAGATGGTGGAGATGGAGGTGTGCACGAGTCCTGGTGCAGAAGATCATTCTTATATCTCAGCACCCTAAAATTCAAAAGGCAAGCGTTCTCGATTTCGCCAGTCTGGTCCCGTCCCTGCCGCCCCAGGAGTGACCATTTCCACCAAGCATGGGGCAAGGAAAGATGGCCTAATTTGGGCCAGCTCCAAATCAGGAGCTCTGACCCTAGGCGGGCCAAATGGGGTGGTTTTCGTTGGGAAGGAGGCGTCCCTCACCTTCCCCCTGGACGTGGTGACCAGGGCGTCCTCCGGGGCTGCACGCTCTTAGGACCTCCGTGCCCCTGGACCAAGCCTGGAGACGTCAGGGGACTACAGGTCACAGAACTGGGCGGGCTTGGCTGGGCCCCCGCGGCTCCTGCACAGGCTGGGTCCTGCGCCCCTGCGCGTCCATCGCCCTCTCCTAGGGGCCAAGGCTGCCACCCCGCGACTGCATCCCGAGGCACGCCCAGCACACGCCCTAGGACACCGGGGGTTGCAAGTCCCTTGCGTCCGGGCGGGCGACGGAGGGGGGGAAGGGGGGCGGGCAGGCTGGCACTTTTTTCCTTTCCCCTTCTCACCACCGACCTCCTCCCTCCTTGGGGCTTCTGAGAGTGAGTTTTCGGGGAGCAAAAGTAGCTTTTCGTTTGGACAGATTTTCGGAGGTAACCGAAGCCTTTAGGAAAAAGTCGGAGTCCTGTCTCTTTCGCCTCCCCCCTTGCTTTTTCCCTTTGTCCCTGCCTATCCCTTTATCGATTGACTATCTTTCTAATCTATTGATCGATACCTGCCCATTCCCCTTTCTATCCATTTCCGAAAGAAGAAAGCGCCCTCCGCCTGTCTGTCCTCACTGGGTGATGAGTACACTTAGCCTTTTGGCTCAGCCCAGCAGAAGAGAAATGGATTTATATTGGTAGAGCAACAGGCTGTCTTTTAAGGTAGACTGTGTGAACACACACCCTACCTGACCTCCCAGCATTCCCTCCAGGCTATACACGTCGCTTGCTCACTTTTCTTTCCTCCCATCCGAAACTCGAGGTGCATTGTGGTAAGTTCTCTGAACTAAGTAAGAGGGGCTCTTGCCCTGTGGAACCACAGCTCAGTGCAGGAAATGTGTGAACAAAAACAAACAAACAAAAATTCAGTTTGGTGACATTTTCTCTAGTTCTCTTTCTCTTTTAAAAAGTAAATTATGGTAAAATATGAAAAAATATATATATATAACAAAGAACATATCAAACCCCCGTGTCTATCACTCCAAATTTACAAATCTTAATAACTTGGGGCTTTTTTCTGAGTTTTTTAGTAACCACGTTTCTGTGTGTCACTGTCATTCTCGTATTCTCTTTCAGCCTCTCCTTCCCCATATTCCTTTCTTTATCTCTTCTTTTCTCTCTCCCCTTCCATAGGCCACTGCCCCCCAACACACACACACACACACACACACACACACACGCGCACACACACACACACACACAGAGGTTTCCTTCTTTCTGGAAAATACATTTGGAAGAGCTATCTGATGACTGACAGGGACTTGGAGTGGGGGCAAAAAACGAAGAGAGAACCAAGAACTTGTTGCCCAAGAAGTCCCTCAGTGTCTGGGTGGGCAGGGGTGAGTGAAGTGAAGAGAGGTTTCCTGCAGGTCATTCAGAGCTACCTGAAGCCTTTGGGCTTTGAATTTTCACACCCCAGTCTTCACAGGCTAGTTTTATTCAAATGGCTTTTAGGGGGGGAGAGAGAAGGACTTTATTATGTATGTATGTATTTATTTAAATTAGGGGGGGGAAGGTGTTTAAACAGAAAATCCTAAATGATTTGCAGCTGACATACATTTCTAGCAGTAGATTATTTGCTTATTGGTTTTGGCGTGTTGTGAATGTCAAGAATGAGAGAACTTAGAGGGGGAAAAAAAGCTCCCACTCTGTTAAAACTTAGCAGTCCTGTTAGAAAAATAAAGCAATGGCCCCTTTGCTAGGAATTACACACTCCACCCCCCCAAATGAAACAAATGTTGGAGGGGGGAACAAAGTAGGGGAAAAAAAATGTAAAGTGAATTTCAAAGGCCTCCACAGTAAAGCGCAATCTGAGATTCACAGAAAAGTGGAGACGGATAAGACAGGAATTAGGTCATCTGTCCAGACCCCAGGAAATATGTTTAGATCAAAGCCTGCCCTGGTAGAATAAACAAAACAGGACCCATTGGGCCCTACCAATATTTTCATCTCAGTGTTAAGAGCTGCTAATCTAACTAGCTCTATTTGATGAAAGAGGGTAAAAATTACAACTGTAAAAATGACTGAGTAAAAGAAATATGTCCTCTCAACCTAGCAAAGGAAGATAAAGATTGAGATTCGAGCTAAAAAGTAACAAGATCTCGGTCCCAGATCAACACAAACTTCCTGGAATTTTAGCACTAAGTAAATTATCTAATCCTAGCTCATTGTTCCCTTTTGTTGCGCCCCCCACCCCATGCGATTGACTATACCAGATGATTTACATAAAAAAAATTGTTAAAATTTAACTGCAGTCTAAGAACCAAGCAGGAGGCCAGCTTTTGGGTTCACTTATTTTACATTCCTGAAGGACCTGCCCCTTTCTGCCGCCCCCCCCCTCCCCACCCCCCAGCCACCCCATTACCGGACTGTACCCCCAGGTAA
>NW_006159927.1:3116270-3130603 GCF_000334495.1 Tupaia belangeri chinensis | reverse complement strand
ACCCCATTACCGGACTGTACCCCCAGGTAACTGTTGGGGCAGCATGCTGGGCTTTATTGTCCTGAAGGGTTCATGAAGTCCAGTGTTAAAGTGGTCTCTCTTTCCACTGTAAGGGCAGATTGACAGAGGCCCGAGAGCTTGTGTCATATAAGCCTGGCTTTGGAACCACAAGATTCAGCAGCCGTTGATGTTTTTGCAGCTAAGCCCGAGTACCATGTAAGGCTTTCTTTCACCACAGAACTGATGGCCCTAGACCAACTGCCAGGGAACATAGGATAGATAGAAACATCCAGAAAGGGGACAGGAAATCCCAGAGAAGGAAAATTCACCCGGGCTAAATCCAGGGTTGTAGCTCCTTGCTGAGCCTGGTTTCCTCTTAACTGTTTAAACATATGATTCGGCTCCTCTGTGTTTCCAAGTCCATCTGAGCTCAAGTTTAACAAACTCATGGACCGCGTGTCAGCTTGGCTCTGGCCTCTCTGAAACCAGGGACGACGGGGGTGGGGATCGCCACTGGTCTTTATAAACACCACCAGGAACAGGCCATCTTCTGTGTGGGGCCCTTGGCTGCTCACCTCACAGAGGGCGATTCCAGGATCAGCTTTTCACTTGTGTGCTCACAGGGCTTTGAAGACAAGTGAAACTGTGTTGGAGGCCACACACAAGTCGCTCCTTCTTTGTTAGACTCAGGGAGGGACCTTGTCCAGCCTTGCCAAGTGCAGCCGGGTCCTGGCACAACACGGTATTTAGGACACACATGCTGAGAGACCGGGGGTCACAGCATCTTGTAGTCACAGCAACATGCAGTACAAGGGCCAGTAAGTCACCTGCAAACGTGAAAAGAAATACTGTACAAATCATCAAACCTACTTCTGTATTTAGACTTTGGGGCACTTCGATATGTTTCATCTAGCTGATAATTCATAGCAATCCATTTAACAGATGACAAAACCGAGGCCCGCAGGGCAGACAAGGGACACTTGGATATCAGAAAACCTAGAGTTGTCACTGGCTTGAGAGCTTGAGAGTCACTAGCTTAGGGCCATTTGGGGATCATTGCCTGATCTGTATTGCATCTCCCCATCTGCACCGTGAGAGGTTGGACTTCCATCCGTATTTCCCAGGAGCTTCTTTCAGACTCCTGCCATGTTCACCATGGCACATGATTGATAGAGCACCTATACTATTACTTATTTAATGTCTGACGTGGACTCCCTTCTTAGAACATAATTATTTTGGAAGGAATGGAAAACGCTGGATTCCATTCTCCCCAATAGTCTTTGTAAATCTCTGCAGGAAAAAAATCCTTACAGTGTAGAACAATTTCACATCTGTGATGTGCCCTCAATCCAAAGAATATGAACCCATCCTGCCCCTCCACTCAAGTCTATCCTGTCTTGGTTCTCTTCTAACCAAATGCCTTGCTTTAGACACCTGGGACATCCGCAAGTCTTAAACGGTTTTATTTAAACCTCGAACCCCACCCCCCTTTACCTGTCAACACATATCTTAAACTAGCACAGAGTTTTTCAACAGTGGTTTCTGACCCATTATGAAAGCAATATAGTAGGTCATCACCAGCACCATTTTGTAATGTAATAGTATAGAAAATATGAGAATTTATCACATGTAGTAAGGGTAAGAGGCAGGTTGTGAAGCTATTGTTTTAGTGGTAAATATGGATGCACGCACATGGGTGCCCTCAGTCATGATGAGTGTGGTTCTTAGCCTGAGTTGCCATCAGAAGAGTTTGAAAGGCCACTTGACAGTGTACAGCAGCAAAATGCAACACTGCAAGGCTGACCCACATTGGAGGGTTCCGGGTTCATGTCCAAAGACCTCCCTGAGTACACTGGCCATGCACATGCTGGTGATATGGGGCTGACTGGGGCTGGGGATGGATTGCAACATCAAGACCCTATTGGGGATGCTGTTTATCTCTCTCTCTGTGTCTTTGTCTCTTTTGCTCATAGAAGAAATAAGTAGATAAAAACTATTTTTGAAACTCATTGACAAAGGCCCTGCAAAATATGGCTCTCTTGTCTGCATCTCAGCTGAAATGCAATGAAGGGCTTTAGAGAAAAGGCTGGTAGTTGGGTTAGGAGGTGGCAAGAAAGATGAAGGTATAGGTAGAGGGCACTGGTTTTCAGTCTCTGCAACCACTAGTCCACTAGGCAGTTTCTAGCTGCTCCATCTGCAAGGGAAGAGAGGCCAGCAGCTGTGCTCATGGTGCTGGCTTGTGTGTGTTTTCCTCTCCTCGGCTGCTTCCACTTGGAGGGTTTTAATAGCATTTTGTCGTCAAGGGGATTTCTTTTTAAACACACACATGAGTGCAAAGAGGAAACAAAAACTCTGGGTAGGAAAGCTTAATTACTGCAGCAAGCTATACTGTCCCTTTAAAATTCCTCCCACATGGGTAACTGGGCCTAGCTTTCGGGTAACTGAGATAACATCCCTCCCAAATCTTGCCATTTCTAACCATCCTTAATCACTGCACTAATGTGGTTTACCATAGCTTGATAGTATAAATCCTAAAACATAGCTCCTAGAAGAGTCCCTTTAGACACACACTATTCAGGGGCTGGCCTGGTAGCTTAGTGGTTAGGGGAACCAGATCCTATGTGGCCAACCAGTGTTTGATTCCTGGCCCCAGTGGCTTGAGAGACATGCTGAGCACAGATGTGCACCTGTGCCCCAAATCTCGACAGGATGGAGAAATACAGAAAAAGGGATTATAGCATGATAGTGCCCCATTAGGGAGTGCTTTCTCCTTCTCCTTCTCTCTCTCTCTCTGTCTCTGTGTCTCTGGCAGGTGAGGACACGTGCCCTCTGGCAGTTAAAATAGAACAAAAGAGGGGCCAGCAGGTGGTGTGGAGGTTAAAGTAATTGGATCCCACATGACCAAGTGTGTGGTTCCAGTCCCAGACGCTAGGCACACGTGCACACACGTGTGTGTGTGTGTGTGTGTGTGTGTGTGTGTATTCGCGTGTATACCCAAAATCCTGAGATGAGAATGGAGAAGAAGGCATTGTGGTGTGAATATCCCCTCTAGGGAATGATTTCTCACTTTCTCTATCTCTCTCTCTGTTTCTCTCTGGCAAGTCCATATGCCCTATAGTAAAACTAAGAAAAACAAAAAAAGAAAAAAAAAAAAAGAAACATTGCTCAGATAGGAAGTTTGTCTGAGGACTTCAACAAAAACGAGATTCTAACACACTGAATCTCTAAGATAAAAGTGGCTTTTATCTTAGGAGGGAACTTCTTTAGAGATACAGAAGTTGGTTTGAGAGCTGACACCTGAGCTGGGTATGGAAGTGACTTGTCCAAGGTCACTTCATAAGCTGAAGATCAGAGTATAGTATCTCAACCTTGATTCCCATCCCATACTTTTTATTTAAATGATAATAACAAGAACCACCAATGTAGTTCATGCTATTGACATTGATTCCCTAGCCCTCTTTGCCATATAACTTGTGTTACCTCTCTGTTAACTTGCACATAACTTACAGTGTCTCTCGGGCAGCAAAGTACACCTGCAGGGTGGGGAAGTGCACTTCCATGCCTCTTTGGGATTCGCCATGTGATTTACTCTCACCAGGAGAATGAGACAGATGCTCTGGTATGCCAGTTCCAAGCCTGGGCCTCAAGATGCCTACACATTTTTACTTGAGACCTTGTCTTCTGCTGTACCTATGAGGAGAGCATGATGACAGCTCTGAGGGAAAAAAAAAAAAGAAAAGCCAGCTGGAGCACAGCGAGCCTCATCAAACTAGCCCCACCTAGATCAACCAAGCTCCACCTAGACCAGCTAAACCTAGACCAGCTAAGCCCCACTTAGACTAGCCATGTCCCACCTAGATCAGCCAAGCCCCACCTCAATTAGCTACATCCCATCTAGACCAGCTAAACCACACCTACATCAACCAAGCCTCAGCCAGTCACAGCCACCTGAGGGAGCCAAGCTGTCACAGAGCCTACCTATAATTTTGTGGGAATTAATGGTGGTATTAAAGCATAGAACCAGAAGATGGTTTTCTACTTCACACTATGGGAGCCATAGTTAGCCACTTCGGAAAGACATATTTAGCAATTAAATTGTACTAATTTAATCTCTGTAACAGCCATATGAAGTAGGTATTATAATCAAACCCATCTTATGGATAGGGAAACTAAGGCACAGAGATGATAAGCTAAATGTCTAAGGTCACTTACCTGCTAAGCCACAAGAATATGAACCCTGACTATGGCTGTAAAGCATCCATGCAGGGTTCTTAATCGCTATTTACCCTTTTTCTTTGTCACAGATCTTCCCAGGAAACCCATTACCAGTCCCTCTGCAACTAAACCCCAGGTGGATACTTCCCTAAAAGCTGTTGCAATACACAGGTGGAATATTGGTACTGACAACAACAGTGATTGCTGTAGAGATATTTACATTCTGCATTATTAGGGCACAGAGCATTGCAACTGCCAACGAGATGAGAGTAGATCAAATCCCCAAAGGCCATGCATCAATATTATTATTAATAATAAAATACTTATTTTATTTTACATTATAAAATAAATAAAGCTTCTCTCTGCACGTTCTTCATTTTGATAGTCTCCCTTTCCTTACTCTATTTATAGGTCTTCAGCGAAGAAGAACCTGCAGGGATTCACAGGCAAATGATCTGCTCTCTAAATACCTCCTTCTGCCAGGAGAGCCCTCCCGCATAAGCCTCCGTGTTCACTATACAGAGCAGACAGAAGATCCACACAATGACTCCAATATTACCCTTCAACTAGCAATGGATGCTTTAAGCACATGATAATCATTATTTCCCTGCGAAGACTTTGCTAATGCTTAGAGATCAAATTGTTTTTCTATTTTTTTCCTTAGAGGATATGATCCATTTACCTAGTAGTATGTGGGCTTTATTCTCCTCCCTCTTTTCCTTTCTTATGGGAAAACAAACGGACTGTTTTTCCCTTTATTTTTTCACAGTCTGCAAGTCATGTAGTCTTTCACAGAAAGGGGAAAGTTGCCTTCGACTGATCACTGAGAAGAAATAGTTTGTAGGCATGACCTCTGGTTTATTTTTATCTCCACAAGAAGAGAATCAATGGGATTCATATTTTCTTACTGCGGTAAGCTGGATATGAAAATTCCTGCAAAACCAAGGAAACGTTTAGAAAAGTTGTTAAGATTTAGGAAAGTTAGTGAGTCTGAGGAGGGTCAGGATTTCATGGTCTGGACATGCTATGGAGGAGGTGAGAAAGGGTGGGACCATTGATAGGGTGAAAATGTCTTCCTCTTGGTGTCCATTTCCTGATTGGCCTATGTATGAAAGGATTTCAGAAAAGTCTGTGGAAAGTGGAATTAACACGAAGTTTATTTCAGTGCAAAAAAATTGCAATCCATGCAAAGTTTTTTCATAGTACTCCTTTTCCATGAGATTTTGAATAATTCGTATTCTCTCATAGTCTTGGGAACTAGAAATCTGAAATCACAGGGCCGGCAAAACTGAGCTTTCTCTGAATGCTCTAGAGAAGAATCTGTTCCATGCCTTTCTTAGCTTCTGGTGCTGCCGACAATTCTCTGAATGCTCTAGAGAAGAATCTCTAGATTCCTTTCTTAGCTTCTGGTGCTGCCGACAACCCTGGGCCCTCTTGGCTTGTAGACATATCACTCCAGTCTCTGTCTCCATCATCACATGGCACTCTTCTTGGGTGTTTTCCCATCTTCTTCCCTCTGCGTCTGTCTCTGTGTCTCTGCTTATAAAGATAACAACCATATTGAATTAGTGTCCACTCTACTAATCTCCTCTTACCTTGATTACATCTGCTAAGACCCTCTTTCCAACTCAAGTCCCATGTGCAGGTACCAGGTTAGAGGAAGACTGTTACAGTAACTTAGGAGAGACACAATGAGGACGGAGAGGAAAAGAAAGGGTGGAAGGAGATTTGCTTTTGTTTGTTTGCTTGCTTTCAGGAGATTTCACAGTCCAAAAAATCCATAGCTCTAAATCACAGAGCTGAAAACGAACTCACAGCTCAAGACCAGCGAATGGCATAATGGTTATGTCACTGGACTCCCACGGAGTCAACTGCAGTTCAAGTCCTGGCCTTGGTGGCTTTAAACTCATTCCGGGCATATGTGCATGTGTGCCCAAAATCCTGAGAGAAGAATGGAGGAGAAAGGATTGCGGCATGGCCCCTGGTGGTGATTTCTCACTTTCTGTGTTTCTCTGTCTCTCCAGTAAGCTAATGTGCTCTATAGCAAAAAAATCTCTCTCTCTCTCTCAGAAAAAAAAAAAAAATAGTGCTCACAGCTCTCAGGTCGCAGATTAGAGACTCACAGACTGAGCTCTGCCTACATGTGTGTTTTAGTTGGCTCGTGCCCCACAGTTAACGAATTTAAAGTGCTGCCAACATTTAAAAGTCAGAGGATTTCATATAAAAATTCAAGTTTCCAGATTTTTTCTTTTCCGAATGTCAGATGATCTAGTGTTCTTGCCTTCCCATATTTCAACAATTGGCTGGCACCAAGAAGTCATTGTCCTCTTTGGATGACACAGATCTGCTTTCCCCTTTTCTTCATTTCCCACTCAATCCATCTTCTGCCAGCTGGCCTTGGTGAGCGTTTGACTTTCTTGCAAGTGGGGAAAGGAAGGCCAAGGGACAGGAGGACTGAGCCCTAGTGATGAATGCAACCAGAGATGAATCCAACAGGGTGGACCGGCAGAAGGCAGGTGCCTTCAAAGTAAAGAGATGCAGACAGCAAAGAACACGAGTCACAGCATGAGGGTATTTCAGAAGGGCTCCCTTCAGAAGCCACCCTTTGGGTTCAGTCAGGACCCTGGATTCCCTGTAGAAGTGCTTGCTAGGGATGCTAGGGAAGCTTTGCTGCTGGTCCGTTGTATAGAAGGGCTTTATGCTTTCCTTTAACTCTGCAGGTCAAGCAGGTAACGCCATCTCCTTTCCAGAGGAGGAAACTGAGGTCTAGGAACTTTATTGTGAGTCCTCTGGGGTTTTTATAATGACAGGGAACTACTACAATCCAAGATTTATCTCTGTTAGCCAAGTGCCCTTTTTAGAAGTTATGTTTGCCCTCTGGCAAAAAGATGACCAACTTTGTATTTGGAAGGTCCAGTTCAGACCCAAGCACAACAAAAACTCAAAAAAGATGATCTTCCCCGAGAAAAGGATCAAGCTATCTAGAAAACACAATCTTTCATTAACCATTCACCCAGACCTTCTTCCCTTCCTCTCTCTCACCTTCCATTTGCCCTTATCTCTCTTTGTCTTTAAACTTTTTAAAATTTACTTTAATATATTCATTCATTTTTATTTTGATTTGGCCAGAGAGAGACACAGAAAGAAAGAAAAGGAAAGTGAGAAAGCAAGCCACCAGGTCCAGGACTCGAACCGTGATCATCCATGTGGGAGTGTCCAGTGCCTTAGGCCACCTGCTGGCCTCTGCCCTTATCTCTTCATTCCTTCATCTAGTTAGTAAAAAGTTAATAAACTATTTTTTTTAAAGAATTATTTTATTTAAATGTACTTATTTAATTTATTTTAATTTGACTAGAGAGAGAGAGAAAGTGAGAAAGCAAGCCATTAGCTCTGGGACTCGAACTGCGTTCATCCATGTGGGAGTCCAGCGCCTCAACCATCTTGCCACCTGTCGGCCTCAAAAGTTAATGAACTATTAAACACCTCCTAAGTGCCAGGCAGTTTGGTAAGCATCAGAATCGCCCTCTGATGTTCACAGAGCAGTGGAGACCACCATGCAAGCTCACAGAATGCAGTCAAGTCTTCTAGAAATCTGTATGAGGACACTAAAGTGTAGCCACCAATGGGGAAACCATTCAGGAAAGCCTTCTTAGGTGCAGGTAATGTGCCTGGCTTGTTGGGTATGTTTCATTCATTCATTTAGCAAACATTTAGTGAGCACCTACTCTGTGCTGGGCCCTGCTCCACATGCTGGGATTCATCAGGGACCAAAGCAGAAGAATATCTGTGCTTGTGCTGCTACTTCTCCTGGGAAATGAATAGCTAAAAGAGGGGTTCTAGAGGCTTTAGGGGGAATGCTTTTCAAAAAGCTGTTGCACTTCCCAATAGAATACTGATGCCACCCACAACAGCGCTGGCTGTAGAGATTATGACATCCTGCACAAGTAGGGCACAGAGGGATGCGGCAGCCAATGAGACGAGAAGTAGACCAGCCACCAGGGCCATGCACCCAATGACTTAAGTGATCTCAGTTCCTTGGATTTCCACTTTGGGAAGTCTGGAGGACCAGAAAGCTCCCCTTCAGTAGGAATTCCAGATGCAGGAACAGTCCTCTGTATAAGATCATCATAACCTGGACCGGCACAGGCTGCTCTAGAAACCTGAGCGAAACAGCCTCCACTCAGAATAAGGGGCAAAGATCAGATCTTTTCCACGTCTTTATGATGATGCAGGCAGAAAAAAAAATTAAAAATACCCCACAAAACAACTATATCAGTTCCTGTCTCCAAATGAAAGGGAAGGGACCAGCAGTTAACATAATGGCTATGCCGCTGGACTCCAATGTGGTTGACTGTGGTTCGCATCCTGGACCCAGTGGCTTAAAACTCACGCCGGAGGTATGTGCGTGTGTGCCCAAGATCCTGAGAGGAGAACAGAGGAGAAGGGATTGCGGCGTGGCCAGCCCCCCAGGGGGTGATTTCTCGCTTTATCCCTTCTCCTCCATTGTCCTCTCTGGATATTGGGCACACATGCAAATGCTTCTGGAATGAGTTTAAGCTCAGTCTGGGACTTAAACCATGGTTGACTACGTGGGAGTCCAGCAATATAACCTTTACACCATCTGCTGGTCCTCAAATCTTTTTTTTTTTTAAAGAATTATTTTATTTAAATGTACTTATTTAATTTATTTTAATTTGACTAGAGAGAGAGAGAAAGTGAGAAAGCAAGCCATTAGCTCTGGGACTCGAACTGCGTTCATCCATGTGGGAGTCCAGCGCCTCAACCATCTTGCCACCTGTCGGCCTCAAAAGTTAATGAACTATTAAACACCTCCTAAGTGCCAGGCAGTTTGGTAAGCATCAGAATCGCCCTCTGATGTTCACAGAGCAGTGGAGACCACCATGCAAGCTCACAGAATGCAGTCAAGTCTTCTAGAAATCTGTATGAGGACACTAAAGTGTAGCCACCAATGGGGAAACCATTCAGGAAAGCCTTCTTAGGTGCAGGTAATGTGCCTGGCTTGTTGGGTATGTTTCATTCATTCATTTAGCAAACATTTAGTGAGCACCTACTCTGTGCTGGGCCCTGCTCCACATGCTGGGATTCATCAGGGACCAAAGCAGAAGAATATCTGTGCTTGTGCTGCTACTTCTCCTGGGAAATGAATAGCTAAAAGAGGGGTTCTAGAGGCTTTAGGGGGAATGCTTTTCAAAAAGCTGTTGCACTTCCCAATAGAATACTGATGCCACCCACAACAGCGCTGGCTGTAGAGATTATGACATCCTGCACAAGTAGGGCACAGAGGGATGCGGCAGCCAATGAGACGAGAAGTAGACCAGCCACCAGGGCCATGCACCCAATGACTTAAGTGATCTCAGTTCCTTGGATTTCCACTTTGGGAAGTCTGGAGGACCAGAAAGCTCCCCTTCAGTAGGAATTCCAGATGCAGGAACAGTCCTCTGTATAAGATCATCATAACATGGACCGGCACAGGCCGGTCTTGCAAATTTTTGGGCAAAGATCAGATCTTTTCCACGTCTTTATGATGATGCAGGCAGAAAAAAAAATTAAAAATACCCCACAAAACAACTATATCAGTTCCTGTCTCCAAATGAAAGGGAAGGGACCAGCAGTTAACATAATGGCTATGCCGCTGGACTCCAATGTGGTTGACTGTGGTTCGCATCCTGGACCCAGTGGCTTAAAACTCACGCCGGAGGTATGTGCGTGTGTGCCCAAGATCCTGAGAGGAGAACAGAGGAGAAGGGATTGCGGCGTGGCCAGCCCCCCAGGGGGTGATTTCTCGCTTTCTGTCTCTCTGTCTCTCTCTGTCTGCCTGGCGAGTGCACGCACCCTATAGCAAAAACCTCTCCAAAAAAAAAAAAGAAAAAGGAAAAAAAAAGATGGTGTTCCTTACCTATGACACCTCCTTCATAGCACGAGTCAATCTGAGGACACCATGGGTAGGTGGGCTTCACCATCACCATGTTAGCAGGGGCTGGTCATTGAGCATGGAGAAGCCACAGGCTTTGTTTCTACTCTCATCTACTTTAAGATCCTTTCATAAAATAGAGTGCTGATAGATATCGGACCTTTTCGAATTCAACTTCCCTTTAAGAGAATGTAGCGCTCTCAGAGCAGGCAGGTGTCATGGTGGTTAACGGTGCTAAGAGTCCCACATGACCGACTGCGGTTTGAGTCCTGGACCTGGCAGCTTGCTTTCTTACTTTCTCTCTCTCTCTGTCTCTCACTCTGTCCCTCTCTGGTCAAATTTAAGTAAATAAATAAAGTTAAATAAAAATGAAATAAAAAAGAATGTAGCACTGTCAGAGAAAACAGTGTTTATTCCTGAATTAGTCTTGGTTGCTAGAAATAATAGCTATCAGCTTTTGAGGACAAAAAGATAAAGTTAGGATCTGTGGTCAGTTGGAAGAAACATTTCTCGCTTAGAGAGAATCACAGAATAAGCCCAGGGCTCACATGAATGTGTGTGTGTGTGTGTGTGTGTGTGTGTGTGTGTGTGTGTGTTTTATACAGCAGGAAAAGAAGTGAGGCATATATATCCTAGACTGTGCAAAAAGCTATAGCATTCTCAAAATAAAAAAAATAATGTTAATTAGAAAGAGAGAGAAAGGGACCAGCAGAATAGTGGTTAGAGTACTGAACTCCCACATGGCCAACCACGGTTTGAGTCCTGGACCTGGCAGCTTGCTTTCTCACTTTCCTTCTCTCTCTGTCTCTGGTGAGCACATGTACCCTATAGCAAATTTAAAATGATAAAAATAATAATTTTTTTTTAAAGTGAGCAAGAAACATTGTCAGACTATAGGAAAAATGCATGAGATAATAACACAAACAACATGAGTAGTGTTACAAAGCATCATGGGTAAGAGAGAGAGACCATGAGTAAAAGGCATGATTGTTAACGATAGAAGTCTCGGAAAGCCAGCAAGTAGTGTAAGTGGTTAAGGTGTTGGACTCCCATGTGATCAATCGAGATTTGAGTCCTAGACCCTGCAGCTTGAAACTCACCCCAGATGTGTGTGTGTGCATGCCCAAAATCCCTGGAAGAGAATGGAGAATGGAGAAGAAGGTTTTGCAGCATGGCTATCCCCCCTAGGGGGGGTGATTTCTTTCTATCTCTCTGTCTCTCTCTGTGTCTCTGGTGAGTGCAAGTGACCTATAGCAAAAATTTCTCCTTAAAAAAATTAAAATTAAAAAAATTGAAAAGAAGTCTTGGACCAGCAGGTAGTGTGGTGGTTAAGGTGTTGTACTCCCACATAGTCGACTGTGGTTCGAGTCCTGGACCTGGTGACTTGAAAATCACATTGGGTACATAAGTGTATGCCCAAGACCCAAGGAGGAGAATGAAGGAGAAGGGATTAGGGCCTGGCCATGCTTCCTGAGGGTCGGTGATTTCTCACCATCTCTTTGTCTCTCTCTGGTAAGCATAAGCACCTTATGTCTTTTTTAAAAAAAGTTTCTATTGCTCCTATAGTGTTTATATTTAAGACTCACTTATTTTCTTAAAAAATATGAAATACTAATATAACATAGTAAATATTTATGCTTATGTGCTTTAATAAAGAACTTTTGGGGGCTCGTAGGTGTCATGGTGGTTAAAGGTGCTGGATTCCCACATGGCTGACTGAGGTTCGAGTCCTGGACCTGACTGCCTACTTTCTCGCTTTCCCTTTCTCTCTCTCTCTGTGTCTCTGTCTGGTCCAATGAAAAATATATAACAATAACAAATGGAAATAAATAAATAATTCTTAAAAAATAATAACAATTCTTTTTTTTTCTTTTTTTAGAGAGGTTTTTGCTATAGGGCATGTGCACTCGCCAGACAGACAGAGACAGACAGAGAGATAGAAAGTAAGAAATCACCCCCCCTCAGGGGGGATGGCCACCCTGCAATGCCTTCTCCTCCATTTTCCTCTCGGGATCTTGGTCACGCACGCACATGCACCCAGCGTGAGTTTAAGCCACCAGGTCCGGGACTCGAACCACGGTCAACTACGTGGAAGTTCAGTGACATAGCCATTATGCTAACTGCTGGTCCCAACAATTATTTTTCTCTCTTTCAAAAAAAAATCTAAATGGTAAAACAAGTCTTGGTGTCTATTGCCCAGTTAAATGAATTTTTTTAAAGCCACAAGCTCATATTTCCAGGATTCAGTTCAGAAACTATAGTTCACCCAGGAAGGCTAAGCATGGGCATAACCTAGAACAGAGTTATCCTCAGCTTTGTCCTCTGGCTCCCTAATCCCAGATTAAAATGATCATCTAAGGAGACATCTTGTTGCTTTCCATCTTTTGCCACTAAGAATCATAAAGTTTCCCTTTCCTTCTCTGTTTAAGCTTTATTAGGATCTATAAGGTACCGGTTTAAATCCAACCTTCATATGTGTTCAAATCACTGGAAATGTGGTTGGAAGGCAGGCTCTGATTCAGTGGACCTGGAGACTGGCCTGAGAGTCTGTGTTTTGACAAGTTTCCAGGTGCCAGGGCAGCTGCTGGTTCACAGATCACAGAGTGAACAAATTCATGTACCACCTCCGTCCCTGCCACTCCCATAATTTTGTGGTAAATTGAATATTCCAGAACAATGATTCTCAACATTTCCAGTGCATCAAAGACAGACATCTTGAAAGCTTGTTTTTTTGCTTGTTTGTTTTTAATTTTGCCAGAGGGCATGTATGGTCATCAGGGGAGAGAAAGAGAGAGTGAGAGAGAGAGAGAGAACCTCCAAATGGGACAAAAATCACGCTGCAATCCCTTCTCCTCCATTTCTCCATCTGTTGGGATTTGGAGTACGCATGCACATGCACCCATTATGTCTTTCGAAGCACTGGACTAGGATTCTAATTGCCTGGCCGGCCATGTGAGATGGAGCTCTCCTACCCACAAGGCCACAGGGCCAGCCCTCTTCTCTTCTTTGAATATTCTATGCTTGTTCTGTACATTTGAACTTAAAAATGTATACCTAGAAAGCTGCTCCCCACCTTCCCAATTTCTCCATGACTCTTGTTTTTTATTTCTGGACTCAAATGTCATTTCCTCAAAGAGGTCTTCCCTGACCACCCGGTCTAAAGCTGTGCTTTATCCCACGGTCCCTTTCTTTAACACATCACCATGTCTGCCTGCCTTCATGATTCCTATTACTCTCCAGGATGATCTTGCCCTTGTATTTGTGTATCAAGTTACCATCTGTCTTACCTGAGAGCAGGTGCCCCACTGCCTCATCTCCCCATTGACCCCTTAGTCCTAGCACAGTACCAGTGGGTTGCATGAATGGATGCATATACTCAGGTTGAGAAACAAAGTGTAAAGGAAGATAAATAGAGTCATGAATTGTGGCCTCAGAAACTGAAGAGTGCAGAGTAAAGCAGATGTGAGGGTTTAATGGGCAAAAGGATCAGATGAGTAGGAAAGGAATCACTATACTTCCTTCAGGGTATGGAAGAAAATTAAGTTAAGAATAAGGGAGGGCCATGTGTTTATACATTTTCTGTTCATGTGCTGTGTAATACAAGAGTCTTTGTCCTTTCTCTGCATCTGATCTTCACATTATAAAGATACAGGTTCATGGAAGATGATTTGGGAAAACAGAAAAATTTAAATAAGAAAATACCCACTGCATTGTTTTACCTGTAGAGACAGAGAGAGAGAAAGTGAGAAAGCACCCCCTAGGGGGAGATGACCTTGCTACAATCCCTTCTTCTCCATTCTCCTCCTGGGATCCTGAGGGGCATGTACCTCCTGTGATTTTCAGGCAGCCAGATCTGGGACTTAAATTCCTGGTTGACCATGTAGGAGTCCAACACCTTAACCATCATGCCATCTGCTGGTCTGAGACTTCTATCATTAACAATCATGACTTTTGCTCATGGTCTCTCTCTCTCTCTCTCTTGCCCATGATGCTTTGTAACACTACACATTTTGTTTGTATTATTATCTCTGACACATTTTTCCTATATTCTGACAATGTCTCTTGCTCTTTTTTTTTTTTTTTTTGGGGGGGGTTTACTTCCACGGGGCTTTGCCTCCCCCGAAAGATACAGAGAGACAGAAAGCGGGAAATCACTCCCCCAGGAGGGAATGGCCACACCGCAATA
>NW_006159927.1:3091613-3116120 GCF_000334495.1 Tupaia belangeri chinensis | reverse complement strand
CCCCTCTTTTAAAAAAAAAAAAAAAATTATTATTATTTTAAATTTGCTATAGGACCCATGCACTCACCAGAGAAAGAGGGAAAGTGAGATAGCAAGCAACTAGGTTTGGGACTCAAACCACAGTTGGCCATGCGGGAGTTCAGTGCCCCAATCACCATGCCACCTGCTAATCCTCCCTCTCTCTTTCTAATTAACATTATTGTTTTATTTTGAGTGCTACAGCTTTTTGTGAAGTCTAGGACAGGCTCCACTTCTCTTTTATTTCTTAATAAAAAAGTTGCACCCAGCGTAATTTTCAAGCCACGAGTCTGGAACTTGGCTGCGCCATCAGCAATACAGGATCAAGCACCTTGATCTCCACACCAGTTGCTGGTCCTGATAAGGATGGTTTTAAATGTTGAGTTTTTCCTTTAGAATACTTTCAGAATTCATATATGGCACATATACTTTGGTGTTCTCCACTTTTATTATTTAGCATTATGGGATGCGTCTATTCTTGTGCCTATAAAATGTCTTTTAAAACGTGTTTTTAAATGGTTACTTTATATTCCATTATATGGATGGAAATATATAATTTATTTTATTTCTTTTCATCTACATCCAGAAAAGCACTGTAACTTTGTTTTAGCTCTCTTTTCAGTGGAATAGAAATGTCTGGAAGAGAAGTGAATTTTTTCTCCAATAGCTAGCCCCATAGCACAAAGGTTAAATGCTGTGTATTGGGAACTGGATCCCCCATGGTCTAGATTCCTGGCCCTGGTGGCTTAAAAAACACAATAGGTGCATGTGTGTGTATGCCTAATATCCTGACAGAAGAGGGAAATGGAAGAGAGACGATTGCAGTGTGTCCGTGCCCTGTAGAGGGATCCTCTTTCTCTCTCTCTCTCTCCCTCCATGCCCTCTGGCAATGCATTTTTTAAAATAACTTTTCTAGGTCAGCAGGTGGCATTGATGTTATTGGTGGCTGGATTGCACACAGCCCACTAGCAGTTCGAGTCCCAGAACAGCAGCTTGAAAACCACATATCCAAAATCCCAAGAGGAGACAGCAGGAGAAGGGATTATGGTATAGCCACCCTTTCCCCCACCCCAGGGCTCATTGCTCTCCCCCTCTCTTTCTCTGTGTGTCTCTAGTGAGTGCAAATGCCCGAGAGTAGAAAACATTTTTTAAAAGAAAACAAAAAGGACTTTGACCTTGATGGGAGTAGTGATTCCCCACTGGGGTCCCTTTTGCCCCTCAGAGGACATTTGGTTATGTCCAGGGTGATTTCTAATTGTCACAACAGGGAAGCAGGGGCTTGCTATTGGTATCTGCTGGGTAGAGGCCAGGGTTGCTGCTAATTCCTGCAACACACAGGGCAGCCCCCTACAGCAAAGGATTACCCAGTCCAAGTGTCAAGAGTGCTGTGCTTGAGAAACCTGCCACCCAGGACAGTGCTGGGTTAATATTCAACATCCACTTCAAATTCAAATTAGCATGCCACCATTGAACTACGGGACTTTGCCCTCAGATTTTGCGTTAGAATAATGTCTCAGTTCACTACGACTCCAGTTACTATTGTAGAACGTGGAATAGCTAATATTTTACTTTCATAATTTTTGTTTTAGCATACATTTAAACATAATAATAAAATACTATGAAACTAGAGATATTTTTAATTTTTAGAATTATTGATTTTATTTATTAATATAATAATAATGATAATAATAATTTGCTATAGGACACATGTGGTCACCAGAGAGAGAGGGAAAGTGAGTAAGTGAGCTGCCAGGTCCAGGATTTGAACCATGGTTGACCATGGGGGAGTCCAGTGCCTTAACCACCATGCCACCTGCTGATCCCTAGAGATCGTATTTTAAAAATTAAGTTGCAGGGATGAATTTACTGGTTCTGGACTCCAGAGCACTTGGTTAAATTTGGATGTTTAGAATCCTACTCCTAGGGAGGATGACCACACTGGAATACTTTCTCTTCCATTCTTGGGTCTTGGGACACACCTGCACACCACGTCCAGCGTGTTTTTTTTTATGCCTCCAGGTCTGAGACTTGAACCACGCAATCAGCCATGTGCTATCCAGTCACCTTAACTACCATGCCACCATCTGGTCCCTCCGAGCCTATTCTTGAACAAAGATTTACTCTTTATAAATGTTACATTATGTGAATTTGTTGACGAATTCCACATTTATTTAAACCAGCCTTCTTACCTTTTGTTGAGAAAAGTGCAAATCTCTTTTTATCCCAGATTTAGATCTCTGGAGCTTTACCCTACCTTTGCACAGAGACTACTGGTATAGAGACAATTTATTATGAAACTCCCTCATGGATGATTCAAATGCCATTGGTTAGATCCAGAACAAAGGGAAAGGGTGTTGCTTCTTTTTTCTGCTCAGATTCTTTCCGGAGTTTACTGTGAATGAAAGAGGAGTTTAACTTAGATATATTTGGGATTGTGTTTCAGATATTTAAAAGATTATGCAGAAAGCCTTCCCAAATAGGTGTTAGGTAGGAGGTATAAACTCAACAGAATCAGGACTCACTTTCTGAGTTGTAACAATGGAAATGTGATCTTTAGTTAACACAGACTCAGAATTTAGAGCAGCGACCGTGGGCGAAGGTCAGGGATTCACGCCTGGAGATCGATTAGTGACTAGATCCTCTCTGCGTACTGCACTTGTTGGCAAGTTGGCTTCCTGCAGTATTTTATGTGGCTCATCTGCAGAGCCTCAGACTGTGCTGAGGGGTCAGCGGGGCCTCACTTGCTGTCAGATCACCGTCCTGGACAAGGCCATCTCCCCTTTTCCTCATCTCTTCTCTCTAGGGTTAGCTGAAGACAAGCATCTCAGGGCTGTAATCAACTACATCCGCTGATGCCACACACTGCAAAGGAGGTGGGAGGCTGGGGAGACAGACGGAGCCGAGGAAGATAGAGCTGTGAGACTGGGAGACCATTTCAAATAAGCAGTCATGGGCTGAAAGAGAATATGCTGGCTATAAAATAAGTGCAGGAATAAAAGAGATGGATGGGAAGTCAATTCTCAGGTCTCTCTCTTCTACGTGATGAGCAGTCTGTTCTTTTTTCTGCTCTCCGTCGTCAACCTTTGGTTTCCAAATACTCATTTTCTTTGTAATTTTCCATTAAAATATTGATTCAATGACTGAAAATAATGGAGCTAATGCTTTCAAGATTTGCAAAGCTGGAAAAAGGCAGGCCTATTCTTCCCTGGCAAGATACGCACATCTGCAGACACAAATGCACCCAAACACTCAGGTGGGAACATAGAACACATACTCTCCCACTACACACACACACACACACACACACACACACACACACCCCTCAACTGGCGATTACTGTTAACTTAGGCAGCGTGGCAAATGGGATTTGCTCCTGTCTAACCGAATCCAAGATTCGAATAGCGTGGGCTGGGGTGGGTATGTGTGGTGTGGGTGGTAAGAAGTAGAAGTTGACGTTCAAATGTGGTTAAATGGCCACGTTGCTGTGGAAACCCCCAAAGGGTGGCTCCAACTCAAGTCGAACCCATCAAACCCATAAAGCCAAAGCTTGACTTATGATTTCAATCAATTTCAGCTTTCATTCAGCAAATACATGGGCAATATCTACCTGCTCACCAGATATTATGGCGATGCCACATGATACAGCATTGGCATTGCCCTCAAGATATAGAAGTCTAAAGGGGAGAGAAGACAATTCTACAAATAGTTGCCACAGAAGTCATCAAGCTCTTGCTCAAACTGACTTTACCATTCTAAGAGCATAGAAATTGGCACCTGAGATTGCTTTCAAATAGTTCCAGCCAATGCAACTAGGCCTCCCAGTGGGCCAGACAGTCCAGGTTGTGGCTGACACTCTACCCACCTATGCACAATGGGGTCTGTTAGTTGGTGTCTTTGTAAAATAGAGAGAGCTTCCTTATAAACAGAGTTGTAAGTAATATGACTCTAAGATTTTTAGCTTTAGAATAATTTTACCTGACCCTAAAGGAAAATGAAGTTTAGAAAGGGGAAGTGATTTAACTACAGTCACACAACTGGTTATTTGAAAGGATAGGGAGCAGAGAACAGAGTTGTAGGTTTGGGGTTTTCTTTCTTTTTCTAGAGAGAGAGTTTTGCTCTAGGGCATGTGCGCTCATCAGAGAGACACAGAGAGACAGAGAGACAAAAAGCAAGAAATCACCCCTCAGGGCAGACGGCCACTTTGCAGTCCCTTTTCCTCCATCCTCCTCTTGGGATTGTGGGCATACACACACATGCACCTGGCATAAGTTTTAAGCTGCCGGGCCTGGGATTTGAATCGTGGTCTACTACATGGAGTCCAGGGACATAACCATTATGCTATTAGCTAGTCCCAGGTTTGGGGTATTCTATGCTCTTTCTGCTCATGCATGTTTCCTTCACAATAGTACCCATCCCTAGAAATCAAGTAAAGCGAGGACCTTTGCTGGATCAGGTGCACGTGCCTAAAGATGTGTTCTGACCCAGATAGAGAAGACAGAAAGAAATCCAACTGAGATAAACCACACAAAGTACATAGAATGTCTGTAACATAATAGAGCTCAGTGGATGAGAATTACCGTCCTCCTCTTCATCATCATTGTAACTACTGGGTCATCGGGAAACTTATGACACATTTTTTCATAGAAAAATACGTTGTGACTTTCCCATTGACCTAAGATCATTATTTTGGGTCTTGCTTTAAGGAAATCTACTCTATGTACACTTCTACTCAAAAATTAGTAAATCACTTCTAAAGATTCTTCACTTTACAAAGACATCTTTGAGGGTATTCATTTTTTGGTAAAGAATTATTTAATTGTATTTTTTGTTATTACTTTTAATTTGCTATTGGGAGATCACCAGACAGAGACAGAGAGAGGGAAAGTGAGAAAACAAGTCACCTGGTCCAGGATTTGAACCATGGCCAGTCATTTGGGAGTTCAGTGCCTTAACTACCATGCCACCTGCTGGCCTAGAGAGTATTTATTTGATTTTTGATCTGCCCTCCAAAAAATTGACACAAATGGAATACATAATTCTGTAAAGGTACATCCACTCTCAACTTGACTGCATTCTTGTATACAGCATAAGAAATGTTAATTCGATTTGCATGTGCACTGTCTACATGATAGTGATAATAAAAGATACCAGTAAAGTCTGGAAATATAGAATATTATTAGTTGTTTCTAGCATTGGGGAAGTTCTTGACCACATTATTTATATTTGCCCGTGTTTCCAGACTTTATGGACACCCTGTAGATTGTGAACACAGTAAACAAGAATAAATTGCTTGCCATTTTGGAGGAGTTCCTAATGTTTTGCGTGCTTAGTTTTAGAAAAAAGATCCCATATATTTTATGATGGAATCTCTGTGTTTATAAACAAAACCCCAAAAATTTACAGAGAAAGAAATCATTTTGACTTTCTTACTCAATTTTGGTTCCATAAACCACAACCAAATAATGGCAGATCCTAACTCAAAGAATGGTTGAGTTATTTTGTTTGAGTCAGTTTAATATATGCGGGACCAAGCAATTGTTTTCATTTCCTTCAACTTTGTCTTTCTCTGAAGTTTTAAAATGAAATCTTCAGGGCTCATTTCTTGGGTAGGCATTTCTGAGCTTGACATCATGGAGAATTTTGTTCCACTGACTTTTCCTTTTAGTCTCATTCCTCAGGTACATCTTAGAAGTGAAAACAATTGTTTTTGTTTTTGTTTTTTTTAAGAGAGATTTTTCCTCTAGGACGTGTGTGCTCACCAGAGAGACAGAGAAAGACAGAGAGACAGAAAGTGAGAAATCACCCCCCAAGGGGGTTGACCACATTGCAATTCCTCCTTCTCCATTATTCCTTTTGGGATTTTGGGCACACAGGCACATGCACCTGGCATGAATTAAGCTTCTGGATCTGGTACTTGAACTGCAGTCGAGTACATGGGAGTCCAGGGATATAACTGTTATACCATCTGCCAGTCCATGAAAACAATTTTTAAAAAATAAAAGAAAACCCAAACCCACGGAACATAATATTTTCTAGTTTGGTTCTTCAGATATCCAGAGGATTATCTGTAGGTATCAGGCCACATGGAAATATGGGGCTATGTGTTTTAGTTTCCTGTGCCCAAATTAAATTGGTTTACAGGTCCTGCAGTGACACAACTGTAGTGCAGTGGCCAGCTGCCTGGGCAATAAGTAGCCAGCATTGGCCTGGGTCAGCTAATTGTGTATAATTGGGATTATGCGACAGAAACGCACTTCCCACTCCAAACAAAGAAAATGACATTCATGCTGTTTCAGGTGACCACTGATCTTTTCCGGCCAGTGAAGGCAGAACCTTGGGTCATTGCAATGTCTGGGTCTGCAAAGATCCAAGAAGGTAAAAATGCTCAATTCTTGGCTAAGCATGAGATGATAGGCAAAGGGGAGGGGAGAGAAAGGACAAGAAGCAAGGGAATGAATATAAGATCAGGGAGAAAAGTCTAGCGCTAGAAAAACTATCGCCACCCAGCTTTCAGATCCTGGGATAGAAGCCCATTCAGTGCAAAAATTCCTGTGTTTATACTGCAGAATCTGCGATGATTCTGCCATGAATTGAGTCAGGTGTTTCAAAAGCCAGGGATATGCAGTGACGGCCAACCCTCAGCAGGCCAATCGGTGGCACTCTTCAGGCAAGGTATGGAGAAGGACTTGTGTGCTCAAGTGGCACTGGGGCAAGAGTCCAGGGTTGCAGCAGCAGCAGCACAGCAGCAGAACACAATGGCTGTCCGTGGTTAGCAAGTGGAAGCCTGGAATAAAAAAGCCCTATTACAGAGCCATGGTATCTAGAGATCAGCTTGAGATTTCAGCATTCTCTCTCTCCCTTTTCCTAGAGAAAATATCAAAGGCCCTGTGATGAGACAGTAACAGCAGCACTAAAGATTATTTTTTCTTTAATTATTTATTTTATTTATTATCATTATTATTATTTTTAAAAATTTGATCAGAGAGAGACCCAAAAAGAAAGGAAAAGTGAGAAAGCAAACTGTCAGGTCTGGGACTTGAACCATTCTCAGTCATGTGGAAGTCAGCGCCTTTACTCAAAAATTAGTAAATCACTTCTAAAGATTCTTCACTTTACAAAGACATCTTTGAGGGTATTCATTTTTTGGTAAAGAATTATTTAATTGTATTTTTTGTTATTACTTTTAATTTGCTATTGGGAGATCACCAGACAGAGACAGAGAGAGGGAAAGTGAGAAAACAAGTCACCTGGTCCAGGATTTGAACCATGGCCAGTCATTTGGGAGTTCAGTGCCTTAACTACCATGCCACCTGCTGGCCTAGAGAGTATTTATTTGATTTTTGATCTGCCCTCCAAAAAATTGACACAAATGGAATACATAATTCTGTAAAGGTACATCCACTCTCAACTTGACTGCATTCTTGTATACAGCATAAGAAATGTTAATTCGATTTGCATGTGCACTGTCTACATGATAGTGATAATAAAAGATACCAGTAAAGTCTGGAAATATAGAATATTATTAGTTGTTTCTAGCATTGGGGAAGTTCTTGACCACATTATTTATATTTGCCCGTGTTTCCAGACTTTATGGACACCCTGTAGATTGTGAACACAGTAAACAAGAATAAATTGCTTGCCATTTTGGAGGAGTTCCTAATGTTTTGCGTGCTTAGTTTTAGAAAAAAGATCCCATATATTTTATGATGGAATCTCTGTGTTTATAAACAAAACCCCAAAAATTTACAGAGAAAGAAATCATTTTGACTTTCTTACTCAATTTTGGTTCCATAAACCACAACCAAATAATGGCAGATCCTAACTCAAAGAATGGTTGAGTTATTTTGTTTGAGTCAGTTTAATATATGCGGGACCAAGCAATTGTTTTCATTTCCTTCAACTTTGTCTTTCTCTGAAGTTTTAAAATGAAATCTTCAGGGCTCATTTCTTGGGTAGGCATTTCTGAGCTTGACATCATGGAGAATTTTGTTCCACTGACTTTTCCTTTTAGTCTCATTCCTCAGGTACATCTTAGAAGTGAAAACAATTGTTTTTGTTTTTGTTTTTTTTAAGAGAGATTTTTCCTCTAGGACGTGTGTGCTCACCAGAGAGACAGAGAAAGACAGAGAGACAGAAAGTGAGAAATCACCCCCCAAGGGGGTTGACCACATTGCAATTCCTCCTTCTCCATTATTCCTTTTGGGATTTTGGGCACACAGGCACATGCACCTGGCATGAATTAAGCTTCTGGGTCTGGTACTTGAACTGCAGTCGAGTACATGGGAGTCCAGGGATATAACTGTTATACCATCTGCCAGTCCATGAAAACAATTTTTAAAAAATAAAAGAAAACCCAAACCCACGGAACATAATATTTTCTAGTTTGGTTCTTCAGATATCCAGAGGATTATCTGTAGGTATCAGGCCACATGGAAATATGGGGCTATGTGTTTTAGTTTCCTGTGCCCAAATTAAATTGGTTTACAGGTCCTGCAGTGACACAACTGTAGTGCAGTGGCCAGCTGCCTGGGCAATAAGTAGCCAGCATTGGCCTGGGTCAGCTAATTGTGTATAATTGGGATTATGCGACAGAAACGCACTTCCCACTCCAAACAAAGAAAATGACATTCATGCTGTTTCAGGTGACCACTGATCTTTTCCGGCCAGTGAAGGCAGAACCTTGGGTCATTGCAATGTCTGGGTCTGCAAAGATCCAAGAAGGTAAAAATGCTCAATTCTTGGCTAAGCATGAGATGATAGGCAAAGGGGAGGGGAGAGAAAGGACAAGAAGCAAGGGAATAAATATAAGATCAGGGAGAAAAGTCTAGCGCTAGAAAAACTATCGCCACCCAGCTTTCAGATCCTGGGATAGAAGCCCATTCAGTGCAAAAATTCCTGTGTTTATACTGCAGAATCTGCGATGATTCTGCCATGAATTGAGTCAGGTGTTTCAAAAGCCAGGGATATGCAGTGACGGCCAACCCTCAGCAGGCCAATCGGTGGCACTCTTCAGGCAAGGTATGGAGAAGGACTTGTGTGCTCAAGTGGCACTGGGGCAAGAGTCCAGGGTTGCAGCAGCAGCAGCACAGCAGCAGAACACAATGGCTGTCCGTGGTTAGCAAGTGGAAGCCTGGAATAAAAAAGCCCTATTACAGAGCCATGGTATCTAGAGATCAGCTTGAGATTTCAGCATTCTCTCTCTCCCTTTTCCTAGAGAAAATATCAAAGGCCCTGTGATGAGACAGTAACAGCAGCACTAAAGATTATTTTTTCTTTAATTATTTATTTTATTTATTATCATTATTATTATTTTTAAAAATTTGATCAGAGAGAGACCCAAAAAGAAAGGAAAAGTGAGAAAGCAAACTGTCAGGTCTGGGACTTGAACCATTCTCAGTCATGTGGAAGTCAGCGCCTTAGCCACCACGCCACCTGCTGGCCCCATTCTGGCAAGAAGAAAATCTCTGATGCAGCCTTAACGCAGGACTGCTCATCCAGGGCTGCTGTCATGTGGGGTCAGATCACTGGTTGTGGGGGTTATCCTGTGCGTTGTGGAATTTTTAGTAGCTTCCCTAGCCTCAACTCACTAAATGCCAGTTGTTATCATATCTGCTCTCCTCTCTAGGTTGTGACAATGAAAACTGTGTCCACCTTGCCAGATGTCCTCTGGGGTGAGAGAAAAATCGCCCCATGTTGAGAACCACTGTTGTGGGCCCTCACACTTTGCCGTGTAGGTATCTACTGAAGCAGAAATAGTCATGACTTTATTGACAGTTTTGTGTGTGTGTGTGTGTGTGTGTGTGTGTGTGTGTGTGTATTCATGAGCATTTATCTGTGTGTGTCCATACACATTTACGGTTTTACTGACCATCTGAAATGTCCAAAAGCACAGTACAAAGACCACCAGTAAAGTCAGAGGGTGAACAAAGAGGCTGCTGGTCTTAAGGCCTCAGAAATCTCTGTGGCCAAGACATGAGCCTGTGGCTTTCGGGGTGACATTGCAGAGCGGGGCACTCCCAGCTCTCTCTGCTCAACCTGCACCTCCTATGTGATGGGCACTGGCTCTAGGGACACCGAGGGAAGAAAGCCAGACGACATTGCAGCCCTTAGGGGGCTTATACTCCAGAAGGTACGAGTAGTATGGAAACGCATGGATAAAAGGGTGTCAGAGGACAGGGCCCTTCTCTGAGTCAGACCCCCCTCAGGAGCTACGAGGCTCCAGCTTCAAGGTCCCCACCAGTTGTACCTTCTCTAATATTTGGGAGGGGCCTTGACAATGTGTTTTATGTTTTTATGAAATCTGCAAATGTAAAACAGTGTTTCCTGAAGAGAGCCCGCCCTGCAAATGACATAAACTTCAGACCCTCATAGAACCTGGATCTCGCTCCATCTTTACCTTCCTGTGTATTAGAGAATCAGATTCTATTTCAAAATATATCAGGAAGGGAAACGAGAAAAATGCACTCCGATTTAATTCTCTGACAGTACAGCAGAGAGAAAACCATATCCATTTGCAAACAGAAATAATGAGATGAGCTATTGTAGATCACCGGCCACCGCACTCAGTGGTTACTAGGGTGCTGGGTCCAAGGCTCTGGGTCCTCATATTCACTCTCATCAGTGAATCAGGGTGGAGGAAGCAGTAGAAACCGGGACCTCCTCACCAGAGGCCTGGGGACGGAGGCTGCAAGTCCTGGTTAGGAGGGGTTGAGCAGCTGGCCAAAGCCCCCTTTATAAAAACTGGCCCTCTTGCTGCCCTGGGCAGGAAGCTGCAGGCTAGAGCTCTGGGCCTGCCCCCCCGGCTTTCTCCCGGCCTTTGTGAGCCTGTATTGATCAGGCCAGGAAGCTCTGGGGTGGGCAACATTGATCTGGCCCCCTCCCTGGGTTATTTATAGGATGCACCCGGCCTGGCAAATAACCGGGAAAGCTTGTTTAACGAGGGTTCAGAAATCTCTGTGGCCAAGACATGAGCCTGTGGCTTTCGGGGTGACATTGCAGAGCGGGGCACTCCCAGCTCTCTCTGCTCAACCTGCACCTCCTATGTGATGGGCACTGGCTCTAGGGACACCGAGGGAAGAAAGCCAGACGACATTGCAGCCCTTAGGGGGCTTATACTCCAGAAGGTACGAGTAGTATGGAAACGCATGGATAAAAGGGTGTCAGAGGACAGGGCCCTTCTCTGAGTCAGACCCCCCTCAGGAGCTACGAGGCTCCAGCTTCAAGGTCCCCACCAGTTGTACCTTCTCTAATATTTGGGAGGGGCCTTGACAATGTGTTTTATGTTTTTATGAAATCTGCAAATGTAAAACAGTGTTTCCTGAAGAGAGCCCGCCCTGCAAATGACATAAACTTCAGACCCTCATAGAACCTGGATCTCGCTCCATCTTTACCTTCCTGTGTATTAGAGAATCAGATTCTATTTCAAAATATATCAGGAAGGGAAACGAGAAAAATGCACTCCGATTTAATTCTCTGACAGTACAGCAGAGAGAAAACCATATCCATTTGCAAACAGAAATAATGAGATGAGCTATTGTAGATCACCGGCCACCGCACTCAGTGGTTACTAGGGTGCTGGGTCCAAGGCTCTGGGTCCTCATATTCACTCTCATCAGTGAATCAGGGTGGAGGAAGCAGTAGAAACCGGGACCTCCTCACCAGAGGCCTGGGGACGGAGGCTGCAAGTCCTGGTTAGGAGGGGTTGAGCAGCTGGCCAAAGCCCCCTTTATAAAAACTGGCCCTCTTGCTGCCCTGGGCAGGAAGCTGCAGGCTAGAGCTCTGGGCCTGCCCCCCGGCTTTCTCCCGGCCTTTGTGAGCCTGTATTGATCAGGCCAGGAAGCTCTGGGGTGGGCAACATTGATCTGGCCCCCTCCCTGGGTTATTTATAGGATGCACCCGGCCTGGCAAATAACCGGGAAAGCTTGTTTAACGAGGGTTCAGGGCGCTCTTCGCTAGCTGGTTAACTTTAAGTATTGGAAATGGAATTGATGCGCACATAATAATATTATGATTCATACAAACCACTTCTCAGGCAACTCAATATATTTCATTACCTCCTTTCTAGCAAATGTATTGATTTCTGTTTTGCGGTTTTATAACACAATTTCAAGGCTGTTGTGGGCTTAATGAGCCGTGTTCTTATGATGTTTAAAAAGATTTGAAGCTATTGTTGAAATAAATATTATGGATCACCCCCTCCGGAGGCCCCCTCCCTCTCTCCCTGCTCTCTCCTCCCTCCTAGCCCCCACCCCCAGTCTGCCCCTTCCCTGGCCCAATGAACTGGCTGCAGAAAGCAGGGGCCGCAGCTTCCAGGCCCTTTGTGGCTCAGATCAAAGGACCCGAGCGCCACAAAGGCGGCCCCACTCTGGCCGCGCGGCCACACACACCCGCACCTGCAGCGCGGCCAAATGTCATTGTCGCTTCTGCGGGGCGAGCGCGGGGGACGCACCTCGGAGGCGGCAGATGACTCTAATAACGTTTGATGGGAATTGATGGGGAAGGAGGCGCGCCGTGCTCAGGGCTTTTTATTAGCTGCCCCGACTTCCCTAGCCTCAGCCCGAACGCCCGCACCTGTGGACCCCCTTCCTCTCGGCCTTTATGGAAGTTGACAGATTTTATTAACTTTAAGGAAGAACTTTCCAGCGTGCGGAGGGCCGCAGTTTATTTTGTATTCATGCAAAACGGAAACTGAAAAAGCCATGTTTACATATTTACCGGCCCGAGTGACCTCCCTCTGGGGCTCCATAAGTCACGCTCCAGATTAACTTTGTCATAAAATTGACTGGTGTGCTAAGGGATTTGGGAGTTTGGGAGATGTTGGTGGATGTGTGATTTTTTTTTTTTTCTTTTCCTTCAATGGGAGAAAGCTATATTCAATTATCTAATGTCTCTAAGGAACCACGGAAGACTGCTGTCCACACGGTGAAGAAATTGGAATTCTTTTTAGAAGCATTTGCTCATGGGGAGGACTGTATTTGCAAGCAACCTAAGTAGTTAGTCTCCTCTCACAGCAAGGTTTCCCAAATCTTTTTTTCTAACCTAGAAACAAAGGGAGAGGCAGAGAAAAAGTGGCTTCTCCCAACCTTGTGAGAGTTGACGCCCCTTGGAGGTTTGGGGGTAGGAGTTATGAATGTGTGTTAAGCTCACACATGGGGGGGGGCAAGCCCCAACTCAGTGGACAGAACGAATTATGGCTCATTTAGTAAAATGAGATGCTTGGGGTGGGAGGAGGATATTGTGACCTAACTCCCACACCATTTTCTCCACTCCCACTGTCCCACAATGACAAAGATCCCAACGGGGGACAAGGTACGAAGGTTTTGCTTATATTCTTAGTTGTCTATCGTCCTTAAAGTGTATCTACGTTTTCTGTCCCATGACTAATGGAAGTCTACAACTATGAAAAGTCATGGTGTATTAATGGCCAAGTGTTGAAAACGTAGGCACAGAGTCAGCTGGGTATACTGCTTATTAGCTTAAAAGCATAAAGCTTTCGGGGAGCTTTCCTTTGTGTGCCAACTCAACTCCAAATGAACCGCGGATCATTTTGCAGGAAACTCTTAAGTTGAGTGATAATAGAAAGTAGTTAGTAGAATATTACACTTTTCACTGGGGCAAACAGATGGCATGCCTGCTTTTCGATGTAATCGAGGGCTGACAGACAGGTAGGACGCCGGCATGTTTCAGTCCGGAGTCTCTTTCTTTTCAGGAAAGAAAGAAACTACTTAATATTCAGGATATTCGCCACCCCCCCACCCCACCTGCCCCTCCATTCCACAATACCTCCTGATGGCTAATGCAGAACTTCCCTCATTTCTGAAGACATCACAAAGGACGAAAGTCACCTGGTTACAAGGGAATCCAGTCAGGAACACATCTTTCACTCTATTCTTCCCTTACACCCCCCCCCCAAATTAGAGATATGTGTGGGTGTGGGTGTCCATATAGATGGTTAAAAGATAAAACAAGGGCCGCTTAAATCACCGGGAGCACACCCCGCGATCCATTTACATAGACACAGACGTAAATAAACGATTTAACAATTTGGGAGTCATGAGTCTCTGACCTCATGCTTTCTCAACTAACCTTTTGAAAAGATTTTGATATCAATTGTTTCTCTTTTTTTTTTTTTTCCCAGAAGCATAATACGTGGTAACCTTAGCATGGACAATCTGTCTCAACAGAGGAAATTGACAAGTACTGCCAATGGTGGATTTTCATGTCAGCCGAGCTTACATTACCTTGTGTGAAACAAAATCGCCCCCCCTTCCCTCAAATGCAGAGTCCCTTGACACCCTCACTGGAGAGTATTTGTTATGCAAAGTTTTGTGAGGCAATCAAAATTAATTCACAGTGATCTTTTCACCCAAAGCCTCCAGCTACTAATAATGGCCTCTCTCAACAGGTGTTCATTGTGGCAGTCTGACTTCAAATTGCCAGGCTAAAGGTTTTATTCTTGAGTCATTTCTTTTTTAATCTCGAACTTGTAATTTACTAATCTGCAGCAGCTGCCAAGAAGGGCCCAGCTGCTTGCAAGAGGGGATGTGGACCCTCTGAGCAGCCGGGGCAGGGGGAAAAGCTTCACCTTCAGGAAAGAAGGAAGAAGACATTGAAATTCGTGGCCTGGACCTGATGCAGTTCAAGAATACCCTCCTCTAAGGCTGGTTTAAAATTGGTGCTATCAGGTGCTGATCCCTTTAGGAAAACCTCAAAAATATCCTGGGTTAGACACAAGTGGGTGGAAAAGGGATTTTAACAACAGCGAACACCACCAGAAAAATATCATGGAGTGTAAAGAGACTTTAAAAAAAAAACGTGCGTTTTTTTCAGTTCGGCCATTTTTCAACTTGCTCATGCTAATACGATTCTTTTGTCAACTTTCAAATCTGCCTCTTTTTTTTTTTAAGAATTATTTTATTTAACTTTATTTATTTATTTACTTATTATTATTATTATTTAATTTGATCAGAAAGGGACAGAGTGAGAGAAAGAAAAGGAGAGAGAGCAAGAAAGCAAGTCGCTATGCCCAGGACTTGAACTGTGATCAGTCTTGTGGGAGTCTAGCACCCTTAACTACCACACCATCTGCCGGCCCCAAATCTGCTTCCTTTTAAGGCAACTCTAAAGAGAGATGAGAGGAATTAAATTTTACTGCAGAGGTTCTTGGATTTCATGCCTCATCAGAGTCAAGTTGGCTGAGTATGTGCAAAAAATCATGAGGCCATGTTCCGGATTTCCAGATTGCTAAAACTGTCGATTCCAGAGTTCCAGGCCTAGAGATTTTGCTGTAGTGGGTCTTGGCATGGGCTCTGGAAATAAATATGTATTTTCGCAAGCATCGGGAGGTCCTGGTGCTTGTGACTGGTTTAGTGAGTAACCTATAGATCAAACCTAGAGACCTTGAATCCTTTTCCTCATAGCTGTTCTCTTGGCCTTGGTAATCTTATCTCTACAATGGGTTGTCTCTCTTTAGTCTTCTCTTCTCAGCTACGTAGTTCTTAGCCCAGATCACAGCAGTAAGAGAACTCGTGGGCAGGTACACCTGGCGAGGCCACTCACCTGGCTAAGGAAGGCATGGTTTTCTCCCCAAGGGGGTCACATGGACATGTCTCGTACAGAGGATGAGATAATCAAAAAGTGACCACCTTTCCTGTGCATCAAGTTCCCGGCCTCCTGGTATCTTTCTTTCTTTCTTTTTTTTTACTTATTTATTTACTTGTATTCATTATTATTATTTTTTTTTATTTATTTAACCAGAGAAAAACAGAGAGAGAGCTAGAGAGAGAGAGGGAGAGCAAGAAGCGAACCATCAGGTCTGGGACTCAAGCCACGGTCATCCATGTGAGAGTCCACGCCTTAATCACCACATCACCTGCCAGCCCTAATTCCTGTTTTCCTCTGCAAATGATACCTGCAGTGTGTTTATTACCCCTGTTTTAATATCTGAGAGGGTCTGACTTAAACTCAGGTGGGCACTTTGGACAAAGATTGGAACCAAACCAAATCTTTCCTGACAAGTTGAACTCTGGGTTAGAGAATATTTGGAAGCTCGGTTGCAGTCTTCAGCCTTATCGTAGACTAAGGCCACCTTTCTTCAGGGAGCCAGAAAGGTGGGCAAGGGACTACCCCCACACTTCAAAGGAAATTTGGATCCTTTTGGTATTGGCTGAAAGGAGTAGACATAGGCAAACAGGAAGTCTCATGAGAATCTATTTTTTTTTTTTTTTGGAGAGGTTTTTGCTATAGGGCACGTGCGCTCGCCAGAAAGACAGAGAGAGACAGAGAGACAGAAAGCGAGAAATCACTCCCCAGGGGGGATGGTCATGCCACAATCCCTTCTCCTCCATTCTTCTCTTGGGATCTTGGGCATGCACGCACACGTGCCCGGCGTGAGTTTTAAGCCACCAGGTCTGGGATGCGAACCACGGTTGACTACATGGGAGTCCAGCGACGTAGCCATTACACTAACTGCTGGTCCCAAGAATCTAAAGCTAAGACAGAAAGTCTAGAAATGCTAGGGTATCAGGGATTATTGGAGACTTTATTGTCTCATTGGCCATCCCTCCCCTGAGGCCAAACCTCTATGAAAAAAAAAAAAAAAAGACCATATGAGAGGCAGGAGGGCCCTTGAGTACTGTTCAGGATATGATTACTTCTTGACGTTTGGCTTGCTTATTCTCTCTTGAAGGCTTTCCTGGATATATTCCGTCTATAATGGAGGGCCAACTAGTGGCATAGCGGCTAAGGTGTGGGATTTCCACAAGGCTGACTGCAGTTCTAGTCCCAGACCCCATGGCTTGAAACTCATGTCAGGCATGCACAGGTGTGTGTGTGTGCATGCCCAAAATCCCAAGAGGAGAATGAAGGATAAGGAATTGTACTGTGGCTTCTCACTCTCTCTCTCTCTCTCTCTCTCTCTCTCTGTCTGTCTCTTTCTGTGTCTCCTGTGAGTATATGAGTCCTCTAGCAAAGATCTCTCTGAAAAATAAAAAGTTTTTTATGGCCATAAACATCGTACAAAGAATGAAGCGGTGTGGTGTGCATGGTGGGCAGTGTCTCCTCTGGCACATTTGTCCACATGTGGGGCAGTGAAGCCACTGAGCGCTGATGGGCATTGATTTTGTAATACACGAGCGACTCCGTTTATTCTGTACTCATGAGCCTCTTTCATTTTGTAAAGAAAAGTAGGAAAGTTTCTTGGACTCCAAAGACCAGAAAACCTACTCCATTCCCTATGGATAAGAATAGTACGTACTGGGACCAGCAGATGGCATAATGGTTATATTGCTGGACTCCCCTGTAGTAAACCATTTTTTCGAGTCCCGGACCCAGTGGCTTAAACTCACGCCGGGCGCATGTGCATGGATGCCCAAGATCCCGAGAGGAGAATGGAGGAGAAGGGATTGAGACGTGGCCATCCCCACCTGGGGGGTGATTTCTCGCTTTCTGTCTCTCTCTGTTTTTCTTCTGTTTTTGTTTTTGTTGTTGTTGATTTTTGAGATTCTTTTTTTTTTCTTTTTTTGGATAGGTTTTTGTTATAGGGCGTGTGCACTCACCAGAAAGACAGAGAGACAAAGAGACAGAAAGCGAGAAATCACCCCCCAGGGGGGATGGCCATGCCACAATTCCTTCTCCTCCATTCCCCTCTCAGGATCTTGGACACTCACACATAGTGCACCCGGCGTGAGTTTAAGCCACTGGGTCTGGGACTTGAACAGTGGTCAACTACATGGGAGTCCAGCAACATAGCCATTATGCTAACTGCTGGTCCCTCTCTCTCTGTCTTTCTGGTGAGCGCAAGTGCCCTATAGCAAAAACCTCTCAAAAAAAAGAAAGAAAGAAAGAAAGAAAGAAAGAAAGAAAGAAAGAAAGAAAGAAAGAAAGAAAGAAAGAAAGAAGAGTATGTACCAACTTCCTTTCTGTGCTGTGAAAACATATAGTTCAAATCAGAACGGATAATCACCAGCCTCCCTATGAAGGTATGCTTCTTTGGAGGGTCTTCAATGAGGAACTTTCCATGGGCAGCCAGTGAGATTTCTTTTTCCTTTCTTCTTTCCTCTCTTCTTTCTCTTTTGTCTTTCTTTTCCTTTCTTTCTTTTTCTCTTTTCTTCTTTCTTTTTTTCTTCCTTTCTTCTCTTTTAAATTTGCTCTAGAGTGTATGTGCTCACCAGAGAGAGAAAGAGAGAAAGTGAGAAAGCTTCCCCCAGGGGTGATGGCCATGCTGCAGTCCCTTTTCCTCCAGTCTCCTCTCAGGACTTTGGCCATACATGTACACACACTCGGTGTGTTTTTCAAGCTATTGGGTCTGAGACTCAAACTGTGCATTCAGCCATGTGGGATCCAACCACTTAAACCACCATACCACCTGGCTGGCCCCAGAGAGGTTTCTAAGTGGGAATTGCCATATGGGTGGGTTAGACAATTTCCAGACTGACACTTCTGGAGATGATGGCTGTTGTCAGCTTGGAGAAGTGTGACCAAGGATGATGCTATTCTCTAATTGCATGCTTGTCATAATTTATTTGTTCATTTTGCAAATATATAAATACATAATTCATTCTAGAAAGGGCCTAGAAAAAGTTACCTTCATTTGGCAGATGAGGAAGCTCCGGCCCAGGGGAAGAAGACTTTTGCTCCAGGTGACACAGAAAGTATGAGACAGGGCATATTGCTCAAAGGGAAGGGGCCATCTTTTGACCTACTGATCAAAACTCTTAATCTGTTGGACTATTAAATGATTGTTGAGGGGAGGTTTTCCTAAGCACTTGTATTCACATTACTGTTTATTTATCTGAATCATTTGTTCCTTCATCTAAACATTCAGCAACTATTATGGAGCATCAAACATGAGCCAGGCATATATGAGCTGATATCAGCAAAGCAACTGTTATCAGTGCTCTCATGGAACTCTCATTCTAGTGGGACAAACAGATGCTAAACAAATAGTTATGTGTAACTAATTGTAGTTGCAGTTGAAGGGTGAGTTGTGTTATGTAGAGACCTGATCAAGTGTTGGAATGAGGGTAGAACCATTGGGACAAGATAAGTGTATCAGTCAGATTAGATTATATTTTGCTTTGTAACAAATAGCACCCGATTCTCAGGGGTTAATAGAACATATTTGTTTCTCTCTCTCTCTGCTCCTTATGTTCACTCTGAAATAGTCCGAGAGGTACTCCATCTCAAACCTGCTTCCACAACCACAAAGGGAAGAAAAATCCTTGGGTCTTGCACATGTCACTTCTGTTCATGTTTCATCACCAGTTGAAGTCACTTAGTCACACTTAACTTAAAAGAGAGTGGGAAATGGTGATCTTCCACACACCCAGAAGGAGATCCAAAACTTCTACCATGCAGAATGAGGAAAGGCTTCTTGATTTCAGCAAGGATCTGAATTTTGCAGAAAATTAACCAGTAACAGGAGAACATAAAGAAGAAGTGTCAGTGGAGTTAGGAAGTAGCCATAGCATGCACGCAAGCCCCAAAGCAGGAAGATTGGTCCTGTGTGAGCAACGAAAGGAAGGAATCTAAGTAGGGGAAGGTGGCACCCATCCCAATAGGACATATGGAAACTTAGAAGCCAGCATTAAGACTGTCAGTCTATATTCCAGGGCAAGACAGTGGCCACACAGAGTTGTAAATGGTGTGATTGTCATAGAGATCACTGGCTTCAATGTGAGGAACAGGTGGGTGGAGAGACTGCAGGGAGTCGATTCTTGTGCTTTCCTGCAGGCCTGTGTGTTGAGTGGCCATTGTATTGGAAGGAAACTGTGGGCCAGGGGAGGTTAAGTGACTTGGTCCAAGAGCATGGCTAAGAAGTGCTATAGCCAGGAACCAAACCCTCTGCCTCAGACTCAGACTTTGCCTGGTCCCCACTGTGCCACGCTGGTCTCCTTGCTGGTGTCAGGAGAGTCTTCCATGGCATGACTTGTCCTTAGCACCCAACTGGACTGGGTTCACTCACGTTGCTTGACCAGACTCACTTACATTTGCTTGAAGGGGATTTCTGGACAAAGCAAGCTGTTCTATTCATATTCCCAATTGCTGAAGGGCTCACCTGTGTCAAGCTTCTGAGACATCTTCCAAAAGATGACACTTGTGTGTCCACAGAAGTGAGACGTCGGGGACATCAAAGACATGTTCCAGAAATCACCGCCAGAAAGAGCTGGAAAGCCTTTCCTGCGCTGAGCTCCCTCTTCCCAATTAGCATACAAAAACATTTTTAAAGGAATAACCTTTACTAATAAAATGCTATAATCTCAATAAGACATTTCAGCAGGGGAATTATTAGATATTAATTCATGCCTAGTTGCACTGACAGCTCTCGGCCGTCAATGTTAGCCTAATAGCACACTAGGTGAGAATTAATATGCCATAATTCACGCTCTGTCATGCATTATTGCTTAAATAAGATACATGAAGAATAACCTATTCTGGCGAAATAACTGGGATTCTCAGAGTTCTCCTGGCCAAGTTATAAATAGTTATGCTAGGATCCAAAATTTTTTTGTATTACTAAATTTGAAATAAATTGCATATATGTATCCTCATCTGTAATTACCGTGAACATTTTTCTTAAGTACTAACATTAAGTTCCGTCATATTCCATGTTTTAAAATTGAACTTGAGCAAAATCACATAATTTTCTTGAGACCAAAATAGAAATTTCTTTTCTCCATGTATAATTGTGTCTGATGCTATGGCATGATACAGCTTATACCAACGACGGCTTAGGAGTGGCCAAATGGGCTTGGCTTAGAAAAGTACAAAATAGAAACGGTGGCATGTCAGGGGGCCTAGGGAATGTTCTATTTGTATTGAGAAAGAATCTGTGTCTCTCGACAATTACGGTTACTCACGAATCCCTCTTGGTTTCCCAGCGATGGGAGAGTGGGAGATATTGGAGGAAATCCCTGTCCTGCAGGATGCAGACCTTCTGGGGGAGACAGAATTGATATGGATAATACATTAACCTTGTCCTCACAAGATAGTACCAGAGAAAATGCCAAGATATAAAGAGGAAGAGCATGGAGTGAATGGAAAGACTTCTGTAGGCCGAGTGTGGACTTCCAGAGTGAGGAGACCATTCATGTATTTAACAATGTATTTACTGAGCAGCTGGTCTGTGCTAGTTCTTGCGCTGCAGCTGAGTAGCCAAAGAAGCTGGCAGTCTGGTGAGGGAGACGGGGGCATATATGTGAAACCATGTGATAAAAACAAAAGCCAGGGTAACACAAGAGCTCAGGGGGCGCTATGCCCATCTTAAACTGGTGGTGGGTATGTTGATCAAGAAAAGGGTCACAGAAGGGGTGATACTTGAGATGGATTTTTTTTTTTTAAGAGATTTTTGCTATAAGGCATGTGCACTCACCAGAAAGACAGAGAGAGAGAGAGGGAGAGAGAGAGATTAAAATGAAACAAAACAAAACAAAAACAACAAACACCAAGAAATCACCCCTTGGAGGGATAGCTATGACTCAATCCCTTCTCCTCCATTCTCTTCTGGGGATTTTGGGCACACACACACACACACACACACACACACACGCCCAGTGTGAGTTTTTAGCCACTGGTTCCGGGACTCGAACCATGGTCAACTACATGGGAGTCCAGTGATGTAAGCATTATGCCATCTGCTGGCCCCACTTGAGATGGATCTTAAAGAATGGGATGAATTAGCCAGGTTAAAAAGAAACAGAGGTGAGGGGTAAGGGTCCATGTAAAGGAAATAGCAATAGATACGCATGGAGGCAATGCAAACAGAGGCCAGCTGGTGGAAGAGCTTGCAGACCACAGTAAGGGGCTTGTATGTTGCTCCAACATGACTAGATTTTCCATTTAGTTCCAGCTTCCAGAATGACCTGGGACGTTTGTATCTGGGAAGACAAGTGGGGAAGCAGTGAGACCAGGTAGGAAGCTATGATTTCAGTGCAGGAGAAAGAATGGGAGCCAAGACTGGAACACAGGGTATGAGAGCAGAGAGTAGGTGTTGAGAGACAAAGCCAAACATGCAGAGACTGAAGGGTAGAGAATGGGACTGGTTTGGGGCATGACTTGTTGGAGGCCTTGAGCTCACTGGAAGGAGAAGTCAAGATGGAAAGTCAGGACTTGGGGGGTCATCCATGTTTGCAAACCTAGAACACCAAGGGTTATTAGAGATTGCCTTACTCATCCTTCTACCCATTTTAAAGTTGGGAAAATATTTCCAGAAAGGGAAAAGAGAAGGTCACAACAGATCTCTGGAATCCTTTTTTCAGACTGATTACTACTACCTGTGAGTGAAAAGTTTTCCACTTGAATCACCAAATAAGAACTGACTATGAGCAAAGGACAGAAGTTATAAGTGGAATAATGGCTCAGGACAATGTTGCCCTGACCTCAGGCATTCTCAAACAGCCTTCGTAAGTCTTCCTATGATCAGTGACTTAATATTTACTGGCTCCATTTTTCTTTTTACATTTATTTAAAAGAGAAAGCTTGTATCACTCCCATAAATAGAAGCTGACCTTCCTTTGCTATAAAAAGAAGTAAATCTGGGGCCAGCTTCCTGGCATGGTGGTTGAGGCAGCTGAATCCCACATGGCCAACCATGCAGTTCAAGTCCTTGACCCAGCAACTTAAGAAACACACCACGTGTGTGTGTGTGTGTGAGTGTGTGTGTGTGTGTGTATGCACAGAATCCTGAAAGAAGGGAGAGATGGAGGAGAAGGGATTGTGGCATGGCTATTCCCCATGGGTTTTTTTTTTCTCCCTCTCTAGAGAGTCCTCTAGCTAAACAAAACAAAACAAAACAAAACAAAACAAAACAAAACAAAACAAAACAAAACAAAAACAAACAACAACAACAAAAAACCCCTGAAAATTAACTTCATGAAATTAAAGCAATCCTAAAATCCTAGCCACATACAGTTGCCCATCTGTGTTCTACTCTCTCTCTCTGTTAGACAGAGATATGACCAAATTTTGGAAAAATGTGAGTGATGTATTAGCACCAAATAGATCCTTTCTGCTGGTCCTCATGGGAATAGAAGAAAATTGAAAAAAGAATAACGTTCTCACTATGGGATTCAGGGTTATAAAGTAGTATGTCCTTACATCACTTAAAATATATCATGTTTTTAGAAATGTTAGACTAGAAAAGGTGCACTAAAACATATCACTTCCACATGTCCCAAAGATGGGTTCTTGTAAAGATGTACTGAAGTAAAAATATGAGAAAATGCCAAACTGCTGTATATTTGTCAAATAAAGATGCAGTCAAAACTATTTCGAGAAAGTCTGTGAGAACGCTTCCAATTCTGCCATTCAGAAAAACAAGGCTGATTCCCTGCCCTGTTCCTTGGGATAATCATGAGGTTCAAGTGCAAACTTGGTATGTTCAAGGGCTGTGCTTGAACCAATGATCTATCCTCAGAGATGCCTGGATCCTTTTTTCAGGTTAATTCCACTGAAAGGGCTCCCGATCTTTTGTTTCCCATGGATCTTGGTTAGGGTTCCCCCAAAAGCAGAACCTAAGATGAAGACTTGGATGCAGGGAATTTATTTGAGAGATGATCTCAGGAAGCAGGAATAGAAAAAGGGGAATATGAAAGGAAAAGAGGCAATGCCAAATACTACTCCTAATAATAATGATAATAATAATAATAAAGTTGAACTGGTTACTGTTATGAGCACCTGGAGCTTTATCCCACTGGGGACTGCCCAAGGAACCAGACAAAATTTACATTAGTATTGTCTTCTCCATAGAACGAGATCGGGGTTATCTACAGACTCTCACCACCATTGGTGCAGTGCTGCCCTGGGTGTGGAGAGATGTAACAGTTAAGCATTGAGTGTGGAACTGTCTACCACCCCAGTGCTGAAATCAAGTGACCACGGGGCTGTGGCTCACTGCACAAAAGTTGCACACTCCACCATGTCCTAACTGTGGGGCATTTGGGTAGTATGGAAGCCATAGGGAGGTTGCCCCCAAGGGGTCAAATTGTGTACCTCACCCTAAGTGGGGGTGATAGAAGATGATTGGTGAGCTGAGTGAGTCTTGCCCTGGATTCCTTTAACCCAAAGAAGCTGTCACAGCCTTCATCTTTCTGGGATGTGTTCTAGGTAGGGACATCTTTCTTTAGTTTGCCAGAAATTCATTGTCTGTTTCAAGACCATATACTTTCTTGTTTCTTTTGTTGTATAGCTGATTGGAGGGAGCTCTTCAGGGCCACTGGCTGTCAGGGCTCAATGGCTTCTTCCCACATATAATTTGTGATTTGAGCAAATTGGTCTTGGTGGACATAGAAGGAAAAACAGAGAATTTCTTTAGGACTATTGTTGGAGCTCAAGATGGAACTACTTACACAACAGACTCATTGTGTATACCTTTGAACCTCATTCTACCACAGTCCTCTGAGCCCCAGCACCCCTTAAAGCAAGGCACAGATGGAAACTGCATGGAGTGAGGGGTGGGATGGGTTCTCTTTGCAGTCTCCCAGCCCACTCTTT
>NW_006159927.1:3086241-3091508 GCF_000334495.1 Tupaia belangeri chinensis | reverse complement strand
CAGCTTGTCTGCAAGGATGCAGAATTGTCAATTGTCTCCTGGCTCGGTTACTCTCCTAACCCAATCAATCCATATGAGAAGAACAGATTAAATTGACCAATCCTCATATATTTAATGATTGCTGCTATTTGACCAGGATGCATTTCTCAGGAAGTGCCTGTCACAATCTATTGACAGTCTTTTAATCCTGAGTTACTCCGTGTTGGGCTTGCTGTCTCCCCAAGATGGCTGGTCTCGAATGATTCCTGAGCTAGCACAGCAAGAAAACAAGATGCCCAAGGGCTCTTCTTTACTATTGGATGATTGGGTTTGATTCTTGGTTTATGGATTTGTCAGCAGTTGCAGCTTCTTGCACATATAATTCCATGACTTATTATCCTACCTAGTTAACTCCAAGAAAGGCTTCTGCTAATCAGAAGGGATACTATGAAATTCAGAGACAAAAAATTCTCTAAACTTGTCACTATTTGCAACAATATTGTATGTGTTATGATAATACCATCTCCTATTTTTGGAGTCTTTGTCTTACATGTTTTATTTGATTTTGTAGTCACAGAAACCCAGAAAGGTTGAGATTTTTTATTATCTTTATTTTACAGTGAGGATGCTGAGGTACAGAGAAACTAAGAAATGGGTCTCAGGTCACACAGCTAACCCATGGTAGAGGTGGGTTTCAGCTCACTCTGAAAGTCTACACACCCTGAGTGATTTGTCACTGCACAGTGACAATAAAACTCATATGCACTACTGAATTCTATGTGTGCTGGCTACATGCCCTGCGATAAGATTTGATTAAGATGGCAGGTTTAAACATATGGCAGTGACAGTTCCCTTCATGCCCAGGTTTCACTCTTTGCAGATTTGGGGATACACAAGGCAGTTCATTCCAGGCAAATGTCTCAACTCCTAATATTGTAGGAATGCTATTGTTGTCTGTTCAAGCAGCTACAATGAAGTGCCATAGACTGAGTTCCAATGGGAATTCATTTCTCACAGTTCTGGAGGCTGGGAAGTCCACGATCAAGGACCTTCAACTTACACACATTTTAATACTCAATGTTTTAAAGATCTGTTTCATATAGTCATTCAACAACCATTTACAAAACACTTACCATCTGTCAGACACTGTGTTAGGAAAGAGAAAAGAGAGACACATTTTCTGCTTTCAGGAAAATCATAGTCTAGTGTAAGCAAATGCATAAAGACAATTACAGTATAGTATAAGCCCTGTGACAGACACCTGGGACTCTGTAGTAGCATCAAGGCAGCACATTCATCCTGAGTCATGTGGGGAAGACTTCCTTGAGGAAGCAGTGTCTGCACTGTCTTGAAGAATGGATGCCAACTGGCAGGTGGAGAAGGACTTGCATTCAAGGATGACATGTTTCTTTAAAAACCTGGTTCATTACTTTTGGTGGTTGACTGGCCAGTGCATAGCAGTGAACCAGGGAGGAAGGCTGAAAAATATGGAGGAGTGAGAAGCACAAGGAAATGAGACCTGCAAGTAGAGCTAGTTGGACTTTCATTTTGAAAGCACAGGGGATCTAGGGAAGAATTTTGGCCCTGCACCGATAGGATGCCTAGAGCTGATAGTTGAGATTATGGCCTTGGGCACTTGACATTCAAGACTTAAGCGTTGTGCTGCTCATTTAAAAGCTGCATTGCTTTGGGCTAGTGCGAGTCTCATGGGAGTCTCACTTCCCTAAGCCTTCAGGTCCTCCTCTGTGGAGTCATACCCACCTCAGAGATAGCAACAAGGGCTGCAATATATACAAGGCGATTTAGTGCCAGACCCCAGCGCGTAGTAAGTTCTAAATAAACACTAATTGCTTTCAGGGTCAGATTTGCATCTTAGAAAGCTCCTTCTGGGACAGACACATTGGCAAAAAAAACAGGCTAGAGGCGGAGAGACAGATCAGGACACTGACGGGCAGTCGGGTGGAAAGGGACCAGAGCCTGAGCTGAGGCTGCAGCTGTGGGCAGAGGTCTGGAGGAAGAGACCCTGGGGAAAGAGACATGAAGGAGGTCAGACTTGCAGTCAGTGAGGAGACGTGGATGGAGAAACGGAAAAGTCCAGGAGAATTCCACATCCTGGTTAGGTGACAGGCTGGACAGGGTCACTCTCTGGGACAGTGACTATGGCAAAGGCCATAGGCTTGCGAGTGACTTGAAAAGTTCAGATCAGGAAGCACCAGGTTCAGGGTACGTAAGGGCTCGTCAGTGATGCTGCCTGGAAGGAGCGTGGACAGATGGGTCTGGATTCATCTTCCCCAAAGGATTGACAGCTCCTTCTACCCAGGACCTATTATGTTCTTCTTTTGTAAAAAGTTTATTTTTCTTTTTTCCAGGAGGAACAGAGAGAAAAAGGGAAACAGAGAAATGGATCCCCAAGGGGGTCTTGATGCCACAATCTTCCCCCAGCCTCAGCCAGTTAAGAATCATGGTGAACATGTGCTCAACATACTTGGGCAAGTCTCCAAATATGCATCCGAATCCTTCCCATCGGGTCGCCCTCACAGAGTGTCAGGTTTTACCAGTGGGTCACCATTCGATCCTACTTTTTTCTTTTTTGTGTGTCTTCTAAAGAATGTATCCTCAGGGCAGAGTCTAGAAAATCCTGTCTGTTCTTTAAGGAGCAAGAAGCTTCTCTGGCCATCCCCAGGGCATTTTTAGCTCAGCCCTGCCTCTTGGGTTGTAAACACACAGCACTGGGGAAGGTGGGGACAGTGGAGGAGCTGACTCTTTTTATGGCTTAATTCCCCACTCCCACCCCGACCTTCCATAGATCATTCTGGACTTTTCCCACCCCCTCCCACATTCCCGCATTGAGCATTTGATCTATGCACTCCAAGTAGATGTAATGAAATGCCAAGTTTCTTTAAAAAGAACTCTCTCCCACCCCCAAAAGATTTGGCCTGGGGAATGTCCAATAACAGACAATAATTCTCTGCTCCCTTTTGCTGGTCTGGAGCTGGTCGCCTGCCTGAAGTCATGAAGTTCCAGAGTCTCTGACAACGGCTTGGGCTCCCCAGTCATTTCTCGCTTAACCTGTGTTTATTTGCATTTTTGCTTATAAAAGTCACAGATAAGAGTAAAATGAAAAGGGGGAGTAAATAGGCTCTCTTCCCTTCTCTTCTGAGCACCTTCTGTCTTCGCAGAGAGCGAGCCTGGAGCAGAATGAGATGCTAGAACTGGTCCTTTCTGCCTTTGACTTTGGCCCCGTCCAGTATTGTGGGAGAATTCCATCCCTTCGCCTTTGTGGAAAGTGAGAGGGGAGAGCGTCTCATTCCCTACCAGCCTAAATGGCCTGCCTCTTTCTTTCATTTTCTCTCTTTCGTCCTTCCTTAAGCCTTATTTATTTCTTTCCTCCATGTGAGAAAGAGAGAGCTGCAGCAACCCCCCAACAGAGTTTACCACACCACCATCCTATTCCTAGCCTCCCAGGATCCTAGCCAGAATCACAGACTCACCCACAGGCACACCTGGAATGTGACTGTGGTTGACTGGGGGGACTGAACCCAAGGCCTTCCCATGGGACTCTAGTTTTATGCAAGGGGTCCCTAGCCCTGTGCCACCACAGTTGGGACTCTCCGCCCCTTTCTAATTAGGGACTTTAACTGTCTCTATCAAGAAAAGCCGGGGACCAGCAGTTGACGTAACAGCTATGTCGCTGGATTCCCATGAAATTGACCACGGTTCAAGTCCCTGACCTGGTGGCTTAAATTCACGCCAGACACATGTGCGTGCGTGCCCAAGATCCCAAGAGGAGAATGGAGGAGAAGGGATTGCAGCGTGGCCATCCCCCCTGAGGGGTGATTTCTCACTTTCTGTCTCTCTGTCTCTCTCATGAGTACATGTGCCCTATAGCACAAACCTCTCAAAATAAATAAATAATAAAAAAGCAAAGTGTTACCAGGTAATCTCACAGTCTGTTTCCTTAGTAGGGCCTCAACCTTCTCCACTGTAAAAGGATTGATTAGATTAGAGGATCCTCATCAGTAGACTCTGCATATGCATACTGGCACATGAGAGAGAGTTAGCAGGGTCCTCCGGAGCTCTTTCTTCCGGCTTTCTTTAGAGATGCCCCAGGACTAGCACCCTGGGGTTCCATGGAGGACATGACATGGCTGGGCTCCTGGCCCACTTCTTCTGCAAGACCGATTGAGGCCAACATGAACTGCGGACTCCCCCTCACCCTACCTTTGTGTCCATAGGAATCCTATATGTCATTCTTTACCTGTAATAGAGTTTCTCAACCCTGGCACCATTGACATGTTGAGTCAGGTAATTCTGAACACCTCATTGGGGAGGCTTTCTGGGTATTATGAGATTTTTAGGAGCACCTAAGCTTCTGCCCATGAGATGCCAGTACCAACTCTTCCCCAGTTGTAACAACCAAAAGTAACTTCAGACATTGTCAACTGTCCCCAGAGGTTGTGCGTGTGTGTGGGGGTGTGTGTGCAGAATCACCCTTGGTTGAGAACCATGGTTCATACCATGGTTGTCCTGGGCTGTGCTTACAGTATCCAGCTCTAACTTTGGGTCAAGGCTGTGATGTTCATCTCTGTAGACATAGTAAATGTGTGGAATTAATAGCACTGGAAGACACACAACAGGCCACTGTGTCCAATGAACTTTTCATACTTGTGGTACTGTATTCATCCTCTTATTAATAAATATTTGCTAATGGCGGGAAGGTGCCAGGCACCTCTGATTGGGAGACATATTGTAGGACATGGCGGTCAAGAGCAGGGACCTGATGGAGCTTACTTACATTCCAGTGGGGGTAGGGTGGTGAGGGGAGATACACGATAAAGAGATAAATAAGTGAAAATGAGCTCTATGAATAAAATGTGAGGTGTAATGAAACTAGACCCACATAGGAAGGCTCTGGCTTTTCATCCCAGATCATGCCAGGTACACCTCATGTGCCCATGATCCGGGCTGAGACTGGGGGTGCATTGCACCATGAAGACCCTGTTGGGGTGTTTCTCCTGCTTCTCTCTTTCTCTTTTTGAGATGACATAAATACATTTTTTATGAAAAGACAAAGAAAATGGGTCAGCAAGTGGTACAGATGTTAATGTACTTGAATCCCACAGGGCCGACTGCATGGTTTGGGTCCCTGACCTGGCAGCCTGAAAAACAGGCCAGGTGCGTGTGCGTGCATGCCCAAAATCCTAAGAGGAGAAGGGAAGAGAAGAGATTGCATTGTGTCCATGCTCCTGTGGAGTAATTTCTCACTCCCCCACCCCGCGTGGGGGTGT
>NW_006159927.1:3066133-3085717 GCF_000334495.1 Tupaia belangeri chinensis | reverse complement strand
TAAGAAATATTTGCTAATGGCGGGAAGGTGCCAGGCACCTCTGATTGGGAGACATATTGTAGGACATGGCGGTCAAGAGCAGGGACCTGATGGAGCTTACTTACATTCCAGTGGGGGTAGGGTGGTGAGGGGAGATACACGATAAAGAGATAAATAAGTGAAAATGAGCTCTATGAATAAAATGTGAGGTGTAATGAAACTAGACCCACATAGGAAGGCTCTGGCTTTTCATCCCAGATCATGCCAGGTACACCTCATGTGCCCATGATCCGGGCTGAGACTGGGGGTGCATTGCACCATGAAGACCCTGTTGGGGTGTTTCTCCTGCTTCTCTCTTTCTCTTTTTGAGATGACATAAATACATTTTTTATGAAAAGACAAAGAAAATGGGTCAGCAAGTGGTACAGATGTTAATGTACTTGAATCCCACAGGGCCGACTGCATGGTTTGGGTCCCTGACCTGGCAGCCTGAAAAACAGGCCAGGTGCGTGTGCGTGCATGCCCAAAATCCTAAGAGGAGAAGGGAAGAGAAGAGATTGCATTGTGTCCATGCTCCTGTGGAGTAATTTCTCACTCCCCCCCCCCGTGTGTGTGTGTGTGTGTGTGTGTGTGTGTGTGTGTGTCTCAGCTGAGTGCACATGCACACCCTATAGCAAAAGCTTAAAAAAATGTTTAAAGGGCCAAGGAGAGTAAGTCGGTGGGGATGCCAAACTGAATAGCAGATGTCTCTTGGAAGGCAACACTTGAGCTGTCACTAAAACTTAAGTAGGGAGGCAGAGGTATTTATAAAGGATTTGTCTTCTATTTTTTCATCTATTTCCTAGTCCCTGCTCCATAGTAGGTGCTCAGTAACCACTTGTTGGTGGAATGAATGCTCTCCCCTCTCTGAGAGAGAGTTGTGATGCAAACACCCAAATGACCCTTTGCTAGTTAAGTTCTAGAAACATCAGCCAATGGCGTGTGAGTGTGCAGTGTTTGTGGGCAAAGTCTGAATCAGCCCCCGAATCAGCCCGTCTCCTTTCGATTTTGCCTTTACAAAGAGAGTTTCTTTGAAAAAGACGGGACCATAATCTCCTTTCCAAATCAATCGTTTAATCACACATCAATCATCATAGTCATTTAAAACCTGAAACCGCCTCTATGCTCTCGGGCCATTTCCCGGTCCAGGTGTGAACCTCAGGAATGGCTGGGGAGAAATGAGCTATCTTCCCACCCAGTCATCTACCTTGAGATCAAATGCGCCCGGAGGATGGGGTAACCTGACAATTGTGGCTGGATAAGAAGGTCCCCATTCCGGCCCCCATCCCGCAGCAAGGGAAACGAAAAAGAGCTTAATCATTAATAACACTAACTTGCATTTCTAGAGCCTTGAAAATGAGAATTTTGCCCTTTTTTTCCCTGGGAGTAAATTGGGTCAGAGTGTTCCCAGAATTTACATTTCAATTAAAAATACAATAATAACACATTGTGCTAATAGTGAACGATTCCGACTCAGGGGAAGATGACACCGCCCGCTACTTTGTTAATGAAAAGCCCCCTTCATTCGCGCGGCCACACATCAGCGGTAGCAAATCTCCGGTCTTGTTCTGGGGCCCGGCGGTGGAATGGGCAGGGAGGGGTGGGGCCGGGGGAGGTGAGCGAGTCACCGCCGCCCTGCCGGGCCTTCCTGGGAGGCGGATGAGAACCGGGCCTCAAGCTTGGCTTGAACTCCTCCCCTAAATCTTGCTTTCCAACCAGACCCAACAACCTGACTTTGTTTATAAAGCAAGGCTTCAAAAAAAAAAAAAAATTCAATGAAGTAAACATTTTTATAGTGGTTTGGTTTGGGGATTTGTGTTGTTTTGTCTTTTTATTTTTGACTTTTCCAGGCAATAGCGCATGGCATCGGAGAGTTGCCCTAGACCCCCTCCCTCGGCCTTTGTGAATGGATTTAACTTTAATAAGGTCTCCGTCTCCAGGTGCCCTCTAAGGCTGGAATCTCATGGAAACTCCAGCCCAGAGCGGTGCAGCAGCCTGAGGGCTGGGACTGATGCGCTTTGAGAAAAAGCAATTTGCACATGAGCGGGTGGTGACTGCAAAGTTGCAAAGCTATCTCTGTGTCCCTCCTCTCTTCTTTTCTAAGCTTCTCTCCTTTGGTCATGAAAAAGCAAGAGAGAGAGGGGCACCCCCAACGGGGTCCACATGCCAAGAGCCACACCCAATCTCAGCTGGCCTGGACCTTGGACACGGCGGGCCTAAGTGCCTAGCCTGCAAGGGGATCTTGGAATGCAAACTCAGGACCTATCCCATGTGGGTCCAGTCGCCCTCCTGTTGCACCACCTGGCCCTATGGCCTTTTTTGAGGAGGCCCTGTTCTTCCCTGATCTTTAGAGTTGGTCTAGAAATCCTTTATCCGGATGCGTGTAATATGAGAAAATAAAGAGAAGTGGCCTGGCAGGTGGGGGCTGTGGAGTCTGCTCCCAGGAGCTCTGTGGAGGAAGAGGTTTGTTACTACAGATACAGGCAGAAGATTCTTGCCCACACCCAGGGTTGGGGAATAAATAACCTAGTTCGGTTCTGTTTTCATCTGTGTGGGAGAAAGAACATTACCCAGGGATGGAAACTTCAGATGCAAGTGTGAAAGCACAGCACGCAGTGGGACCCCAAGTCCCGTGATTCTGTGGAACTCTGGAGGGTCTGAGGTCCCTGTGGCTCCCATTGGGCTCAGACCAGGCAGAGCAAGGAGAAACACCTTAAAGCATACTAACTGCAGGGGGAAAACACCCTTGCATTCCCTTGTGTGTTCTTCAAAACTTTTAGTGGATTTAGGAAGAGATGTATAAAAAGATGAAATGCCTCAGATTTCTAGGGCACTTGAAATGCGCAAAAAAAATTAAATAAATAAAAAGTGAACTCCCTGAACTTCTTCAGCAGCCACACTAGACAGGCTGGGAACTGGCCTCCACCCCTGCACAATGGCCCTGAGGCTGGGCCTCTGTCCCTGCTCCTGAATCACTAAAGGTTCATCAGACTTCAGGTCCTGAGATCTAAAACCTATCAGAGTGTAATTGGCATTCCCTGGTAGCAACACCCTGTGATCATAATACCCATTTTATTGTAAGGTGTAGGCCAAGCTACCTTGGATATAGATAATACACAGAACTAACAGCAATATAATGTAATATATTATATTAATATATGAAATATGTTCATTAATGTTGGTCAACCCGAATCAAGTCCTCCCTTCACTTAGCCTCAGCCCGGAAAATGGAGCTTCACTTCACCATTCACATTAGCAGGACTTACTATTTCCAATGTCTTTATTAACTCGATTTTACTCTTTGGGGGTAGAGGCAGGGGCGTCGTCCCATTTATCCGAATAGTTTGACTGTTCCTTAGGAGAGCTTCAGAAAGACCCATCATTTGTTTTGTTTTCTTTTGTTTTGTGTAATTGCCAGAAGGCACGTGCCCTCACCAGAGGGAAACAGAGAACCAGCAGAGGACAGAAAGAACCATTCTCCCCCAGTGGGATGTGGTCACACTACAATCCCGTCTCCATTTCTCCATCCTATGTGGACTTGGGGCATGCACACACATGTGCCTGGCATATTTTTCAAGCCACTAAGTTTTCAATTCAAATCACATTCAGTCATGTGGGATCCAGCTCCCTTAATGAAGAGTCTACAGAGCCGGCTCCTGTCAATTCTTCAATGAAAGCATCAACAGACAGTTTGTGCTTTAAGATCCCTGTGAATTAATCTTTTCAAAACCCTCTTCTTGCTGTTTCCACCAATCCTGACTTTACGGAGTGATTCTTACCTATCCTATTCAAGTTCCATCATAGAGAGATCCTTCTAGACCAAACCTCACCATCATTCTGGCCTTATTTTTCCCCATGAGACTGCCAAAACTCTGTGAGGGTGATGTTCTCCCTTGCTGTGGTAAGGGAGTTGTTTCTTGTATTTTTACCTTTTTCAAGTCATAGCAACAGGTCATGCTGATAATATTTGAGGAGCCAGCTCTTGATATCTTTCTATTATTCTGGTCACCTGCCTGGAAGAAGTCTCTATTGGGTGCCAGCTTATCTTTTCTCTCTAATTTTTCCTAGTCTCTTTAAATAGAGAGCCATCCAGTGCTTTGAACAGACAACAGTACCTAACAAAAATTCTCTCATATTGCTTTGTGTTGATTGTATTAATTTTTAATTCATTCCAAAAGTTGTATCGAAATAATGCATAATCATTGCTTAGTACATAGCTGGCTAGTACAAGGCTCATAATGAACAAGGCTTATAATGAACGACGGGATGCTTGGTTTACTCCTCCTTCCCAACCTCAGAATGCCAATTTCTGAAAGCAAGCATTGTCAGCTCTTATACTTGTTTCTTCTGGGTTTTGTCCCTCAGTACTTCAATGATGGGTTTATGATACTATTTTCTAACTTTCCTTATGCACAAGTAGATCTTACTAATTTTCAAATGTGAGCTAGGATTCCTCAGTGCTTCCTCGCATGTAGCTCCTCTCTCTCCAACTTCCCACTGTAGGTTGGTTGTATTTTTTCTAATAGTTGATTATTAATTCTCCAGATTTCATGTTTCATTATTAGGAAGGATAAATATTGGTCACAGCTTAGTTGAGTAGTGTCCTTAGGATGTCATTCTTTCCTGGCCCTTGCCTCCTTTGGCTTGGCTTTCTTTGAATGTCTGGGTGATTCTTCCTTCCCACACCCTCCAGTAGCTCTGTACAAAGGCTTTCAATCCAATTTTACACCCGGCCACACCCGTCAGTTAATCTGTCAGCTCCATTTTTTCCTGGTGACGTCCCTCCTGGAGCTGTCCAGCCCCCTGCCCCAGTGGATCTTGATGCTCTCCAGGCCTACAACACAGCTGTCATCAGGGACTTCCCTCTGCTGTTGTCCTGTGCAGGAGACCCTGTGCCCAGAATCTCATGTCTTCATCTTTCTTGATTTACTCCTTTGTTTTGGTGGAGCACATCCTCTGAAATGTCCTGAAGAAAGGATGCTTTGGAAGCAAATTTTGGATGCCTTACATACCAAAAAAGAAAAAAAAAAAAAAGAAAAGGAATAAAAGAGTTTATTATTCCATTACATTGGATTGATAGTTCGGCTGTGTATAAAATTCAAGGGTCAAGGTAATTTTTTCATCAAATTTTAAAGGCCCTATTCCATTAACTTCCAGTGTTGCTGAGGAAAAGTTCCTAGCCTCCCTTATTCCCAATTGCTTTTCTATCTGACCTGGGTTTTGGTTGTTATTTTGTTTTTTGTTTTCTTTCAGGAAGATTGGAGACATTTATCTCTATTCCGAGAGGTCTGAAATTTCATATCCCTTGGTGTGGTTGGCAGTTTATTCATACTATTAGGCACTCAGTGAACCTTTTCAATTAGACAATCAGTCTTTAGTTTCTGGGAAATTTTCTTTTATTATTTCTCTAATTATCCCCTCCCTCTCAGGATCCTCTGTTTTTGGGTCTCTGAAATCTTTTATCCAAATACTAAACTTAAAGCATCCTGCTCATTTTTTAAATCCTCTCTCTGCTCTCCATGATTTTGACATTTTTCTTGTTCTCTTAGTGTGTTTTTTTCTTCTTAGAGGTTTTGTTTTTCTATTTTATAGATATACTTAACATCTTTTCTCATAGCTAAAGCTTCAGTACCCCATGTCCCTTTGGACTTTACCATTTTAGTGCAGGCCAACTTCCCATTGCCTAAGGACAGTATGATATCCTGGTAGTAAAATGCTAAGAATTGTTATTGTTGTTTGTTGTATTTTTGCCTTTTACAATATGTGTCATAACATTCTTTGGATGATGGATGGACTGACTTCATTATCAGCCTCCTCAAATAATAAACATCACATGTTCTTCTAAGAAGTGGGAGGAGTGGTCTCTGACTGGAGATGATGGGGGAAGGAATCTAGGAGTCTGATAGGCTGTAATTCAGACTTTCCATCAATGCTCTTGGTTTTAGCCCTACCTAAATTCTCATCTTCCCAGGAGACTTTCCAAGGTATCCCTGGTCAGAACAGCTTATCGTTTTATTTCCTTTTTCCCATGCCTGGATGTCAACTAATCTTAATCCATTTTCTCCCTAGTCTCCCAAATTGTATTGACATCCATCATTTAATAGCTGCTTTTCTGTTCTTTTTGGTCCTGTGGGTTTATGTCTTTTTGTTTTTTATTCCTTAACTGTCATTTTATGAGAGTTTCAGGAACCAACAGAGTAAAGTGTTTGTGTTTAATCCACCATGAATTCCCATTGTGCTTATTTTTATAGTCATAGTCTATTTATGGCATGCAATATTGGTTTTCCGGTTTGGGCAGTGATAAAAAGTTTTCTTTAAAACGAATATGGTCTTTTCTTTTCCTACAAAGGTGAATCAATTTATTTAAAAATTATCAAATAAGTAAAATGTGAGGTATGGCCATAATCATACGGTATTTAAAAAAAAAACAGCAGGGATTTGAGATTTACTAAGTCAGAACATTATATTCTCTTACTGTGGCAGATAATACTTCTAGGGATTTCTTCTTAAATATCCTTGGTATGGAAGCTCACTCTGATGCTGAAGTACTGAATTCACAATCAAAGATGGCAGCGATGTCCCATATGTCTAGATTGGAGCCGATCTGGGAATATGTGACCTAATGTTCTTCCCAAGACTAACTTCAGGATGGGCTCCTAGGAGGAAAGAGCACAATCAAAGATGGCAGCGATGTCCCATATGTCTAGATTGGAGCCGATCTGGGAATATGTGACCTAATGTTCTTCCCAAGACTAACTTCAGGATGGGCTCCTAGGAGGCAAGAGTGGGAGTTAGGAACACAGCATAAGTGAGAGAAGTTGGTTCTGACTATGCACGATCAATCACTCCCTGGTTATCTGGGCTGAGGTTCAGCCTGCTTCCTATTCCAATGGGGGATCCATTCATTGGGAAAAGAAAAGTGTGCCCAATAGTCCTTGGATGCAGTCAAGGACCAGAGTGAACTCTAGAGGTCGAAGAGGTTGGTGAAGAGTCTCCTTCTTTATGCACCCCTCGATATCCTTAGCAGCCAGCCCATACCAACCAGTGCTGATGAAAGATGCTCATAGCATGCAACTCTAAGAACGTGTTCACACTTCATTGTTCCCTCCACCTCAGGCACGCTGGACTATGTCTGCTACCTCTACTAGCAGAGAACCTCAGCTAACGCAGGAGAGGCTGGTCTCTTCTCTTAGCTATTGCCCTTCAGTACTATGGCAGGGTGAAATTGGGGAATTTCTCTACCACTCTCTGTAAAGTAGGTGCCCAGAAGTGCAGAGCTTTCTGGGGAGTTGCTTGTGCAGTTTGGGCATGTGGCAGTGCGATTAAGGGGCATTGATTAGTCTTTGCGTCTAATGAAAGGAAATCATTCCTGCAGCTGCTGAGGTTCTGGCTGCTGATTGCCTGGGGGTTATTTGTTTATTTAAGTGAACAAAGTAATGGACAGTGGAGATGCCTGAAAATTGCCAGGTTTGTTCCCTTTTTGCTTACCTGTCCCTCCTGGGTACCATTATTCTCTAGCACCTACTGTGAGGGTGATTTTGCCGATCTATCTCTGTTAGATTAAATCAATCAGCTCCCAGGGTGGGGAGTGGGAGTGGACAGAGAGGGGACATTGCTGATCTTCAGACACTAGCTGGAGAACCAGGGCAGAAAGTCAATCCTGAGACCTGGGCTCAACCTTGAAGGTAGGCAATTGTCAGTTCAGAGAAGGTTCCAGCTGGGAGGGATTTTAGAATTTTAGGATACAAAGTGGAAGCTGAGTGGGTGGGGTTTTATATTGTATTTAAAAAATATATTTGCTAGAGGGTGCATTGCTTGCCAGAGAGAGACAGAGAGACACAGAGAAGGGGAGAGGGAGAAATCACTGGCTGATGGAGACTGGTCACATTGCAATTCAATCTCCATTTCTCCATCTTGTTGGCGTTTAGGGCATGTCCCCATACACACCTGGAGTATTTTTCGAAACTGCTGGATCTGGGACTCAAACTGTGCTGACCTTAACCACTAGGCCATGGGGCTGGCCTGTGTTGTCTTCATTTCAAGATAATAGCTTCATTGTACCTACTTCATATGATAAATTTCAGAAAAAGACTTTGTTGGAAGTTACTATAAATAAATTTAAAAACCACCGGTCTGACCCCATCTGCTCGCTGGACGGAGCCAGCAGCTGAGCCTGAGGAATGAATGTCACTGTGCTTTCAGCCTGGTTTTGGCTTAGGAAGATTCAACATGTGGCTGATTGTACTTCAGGTCTCGTGCTCTTTCCAGATTTTGCTGCTCACCTTCAAGATGTGGAGTTTAAACTTGGGCAGGACTTCTGACAGCCCCCATGAATAGAACGTGGTGGAACTGATGCATGATTTCTGAGATAGATCAGAAAAAATGTACTGTTGCTTCTTCCTGGCCCCTGCTCTGTTTCTGTGTCTCTTTGGACATGTGCTTTTCGAGTCCCGAACTGCCATGTAAGAAGTTGACTTACCCTTAAGTGACCATGCTGCCCAGACCACCTAGAGACAAGGATGCTCCAGGATCCCAAGCTTTTCCAGCTCCCCAGCTGTTTCAGCCCTTGCACCCACCAAGTGTGTGTAGAAGCGTTCTAGATTATTCTAGTTGTAGCTGCAGTCTGACTGCAACAGGTACCCACCCATCCACTACCCAGGCCAGCACTACCCAGATAAGCCCTGCCAACCCCTGGTTGTGTGAGAGATAGCAATAAACTATTGCCATTGCTTTAAGCACTATTATGTGGTGGTTTGTTACGCAGCCATACATAGCCAGGACACTAGCAGGTACACCATTGTGGGATGGGGTGATCAGGCATTTTCACCCTTCCAAGAATAATCTAGTGTCTTCTTATTTTTCATCTTGTCTTCTCACATCTAAGAGATCTTTCCAGTAGAGTCCAACTCAGTCTGAAGCCTTGGAACTGCTGAATGTATTTCTTCTATACCTTTATTTGCTCCAAAGGCAAAGATTTCACTGGGCTTGATACTGGAGTTGGCTTGAGTGTTGGCATATTTTAATAGGTTGTATCAATGCTGGTTAGCAACTGATTCACTTTTTAATCTGTAAACCCTTTTTAAAAAATCAGTTTAATAGGTTTGCTAGACACCCAAGGATAACTTATTGGTCTGCCACTGTGCTGCTCACCCCAGGAATGGAAAGGTGGGTAGAGCACAACCCTACCTACCTTCAAGGGGCATTTCATTGCACAAGGGGAGATAAAGATCACAAGTAACTTGAGGAGAAGATGACAGAAAATGAGTGCTGAGCAGAAAGGCAAATACCCTCATGTGCAAACTTGGAGCAAAAGACCATTTTTCTTCGAGGTTTTAAGGAAGACTTGAATCTTGCCTTAGGGTTTGATAGAAATTTGTTTGGCAGGGGCCGACAGGTGGCATAGTGGTCAAGGAGCTGGACTCCCGCATGGTCAAAAGTCACAAATCATGGCTGAAAATCATACTGGGCACGTGTGTGTGTGTGTGTGTGTGTGTGTGTGTGCTCAAAATCCCAGGAGGGTACTGGAGGAGAAGGAATTGCATTGTGGTCATCCTCCTGAGGAGATGATTTCTCATTTTCTTTCTCACTGTCTCTCTCTGGTGAGCAAAAACTTAAAAGAAAAGAGAGAGAGAGAGAGAGAAAGAAAGGAAGTAACAAAAAGAATAGAAAAGAAAGTTATTTGTCAGGGCATGTGGGAAAAGGGTCAGACAGAGAGAAAGCCTAAATAAGACCCAGGTGTGCAATTGTTTTGTGGGTGCCAGGAAAGAATATACAAAGAGGGTTAAAAGTGAGGGGTGAGATTTGTGAGGGAGAGAGAACCATAAAAACAGGAAAGAATGCATGTGTTACTTCAAAATTAAGCATTTTGGTTGCTGAAGGACACTAGGGACAGTCAACAATGGGTGACAAAGTAGGAAAAGAAACAATGAGGCAATCCTCAGTGGCTAACATGCCTCAGGAGAGGGTCTCAGCTTCCTGACAACCAGCGAAATGGAAAGTAAAACGAGTAGATACCATTGCATACCCATTTGATTGACCAAAATCCACACAGAGGTTGAGTAATACCAAGTATTGGCGATGATACAGGCATATGATAGGGCTACTCAAAAGCGGTCGGTGGCGTATAAACGACATGGCCACTCAGGAGAGTAATCTGGTAGCATTTATGAAATTGAGTAGACATAGACCTTGAAATCTTGTCATCTTAGTCCAGATTTTACTCCAGGGAAACTGCCCTGGGTATAAAGAGGATACTCATTTCAGCATAGCTTTTGAGACAGCGAGCTGGAATTGACCTGGTGGCATTTCTAGAGCAGTCCAGGAATACAACGCTCTGGGTGTATATGAAATACAAGGTAGCATTTAGAATCAGGATAAGTCTAACTTTTTTTTTTTTTTTGAAGAAATATTTTATCGAACTTCCTTTCACTTATTTATTTATTTATTTATTTTGATTTGACCAGAGAGGGACAGAGAGAGAAAGAGAGGGAAAGTGAGAAAGCAAGCCGCCAGGCCCAGGACTCAAACCATGATCAGCCATGTGGGAGTTCAGTGCCCTTAACCACCTGCTGGCTCCAGGATGGGTCTATCTTGAAGACATGAAGTTCAGTGAAAAAAAAAAAAAAAAAGGAAACAAAGAATTCTGTAGCACACACCATTTATGTTCGTGTAGAAATAGACACACAAAACACTCTGGATATTACTAGGACACAGAAATGAAAGTATTCTGAAATTTTATTTGATCAAGGATTTGATAAGCCAGAATATTCACCCATACTTATAACTGATGACTAGAAATACAAATTATTGTATTTGGAAAAATATTCCATTTTCTGTGCTGTCCTTGCTCAATCAGCTTCTAGTGGGTTAATTGTAGCCACAAATTCATATCAAGCACATGACTAGGGGTGCTAACGGGAGGTGTAGGAATCAGTCAGGTATCAGAGAGTTAAAATAATAATAATAATAAAACAGGTGCTTGAGAGTTCTGGGTTCCTATTCAGAGACCTCTCTGAGTATGCTAGGAGTGTTGTGCTGATGACTCAATGCTGGGTGAAGCTGAGGGTGGATTGTGGAATCAGGACCCTGTTGGGGGTGCTGTCGGGGTGCTGTCTTTCTTACTCATAGAAGAAATAAAATAAAAAATTTGAAACAGTGGGCTACCTGCCTAAGAGTAGGCCATCTAAAAACTCTTTGTGCTTGAAGTTTGGGAAAGAAGACACAGTAGAGAATGACAACAACAGTTCATCTGGCAGGAAGTCAGAAGTCAACAAAGGCATTGTGAATGTGTGAAGACAGCCAGGTGGTGTTCAGGGGACTTCAGGGCCACTGTCATTTTAGGGACTTGCATGACAGCAGACAGTCAGGAGAACTTGGGCTCATCAATGAAAGATGGAGCCATTTGCTATGGGCTCATCTGGATGCTCAAGGAAGCTTATAGGGTATTTGAGAATAAGTCCTGTCCAGTCTGGTTAAAATGACATGGTGCCTTAGGGCCAGCAGGTGGTATGGTGGTTAAGGCACTTGACTCCCACATGGTCAATTGTAGTTCAAGCCCCAGACCTGGACAGCTTAAAACTCATGTTGAACACATGTGTTTGTGTACTCAAAGTCTCAGGAGGAGAACAGAGTTGAAGGGATTGTGGTATGGCCATCCCCCTGTGGGGGAGGTGAATTCTCACTTTCTCTCTCACTGTCTCCACCCCCCCCACCCCCCGCATATGCCCTTTGGCATAAACAAACAACAACAAAAAATGTGTCTCTGGGGGGAAGCAAGCATTATCTGAAAAATTTACTTCTATGAAACTGCTCCTCCTCTGACAGGGGAGGATAAATGAAGTGTTCCTGTAATTGTATGTAAATGGTGCTTCTAAAGTGCTTGAAAAGTTTGGTGTCTTGAGTGGACTAAATGTCACCCCTTGCAAGTTTCTTCACCCTCTTAATTTGCTTAGTAAATCCCTTTTTTTCAGAGTATGAATTACAGTAAAAGCGGTTTATCTTTTTGGCATTCTGTCAACCAGCCTTGGACTGCAGGACCAGCAAAATGATAATGGATGCTTACTGGTGGTAACCCCAGGGCCCTCAAAGATGTGGCAGGCTTCTGAGTCATCTAGGAAAGTTGCTAGAAATTTCTGCAGAGTTTTAGCATTAGATAGATGTTGTATAAACCAAGTCTTTCAAAACTGGCTATTTGTCGTAGACTTTGAAATGCTATTGGATGGATGGTTTGATGAGCCAGAATACTCATCCCCACTAATAACTGAGAACATACAGTTATAATAGAAATACAAGTTAAAGAAGAATACTCCATTTTCTGTGCTTTCTACCATGGCTCAATTACCTTCTGGTGGATTGAAAGTGCTCACAGATTTTTGTCACTCTCTCCTCTGAGAAGTGGATTTATTTTTCTACTCCTTGAAACTGGGCTGCCCCTGACTGCTTTAACCCTAGACTATGACAGAAATGGCAAATTTCCATTTCCAGGCTAGAGTTGAGAAGGCTGGTGGTGGGACTAACAGATGTGTAGTGGTTAAAGCACTGGACGTCCGATGGCTAACTCTGGTTCAAGTCCCAGACCTGGCAGCTTAAAAAAATCACGCCAGGCACAAGTGGGTGCGTGCCCAAAATCCCAGGCGGAGACTGGAATAGAAGGGATTGTGGTGTGGCCATCCCCCCTTGGGGACGATTTCTCAATTTACCTCTCATTGTCTCTATCACTCTCCTCTCCAGTGAGCACATGCACTCTATGGCAAAAAGGTTAATAAACAAAAAAGAAGACTGATGGTTTCCACTTTGGCTCTCCCTAACACTCTTAGGATTCAACCACCATATAAAGTCCAAGCTGGCCCCATGGAGAGACCACTTTGGGGACAGAGAAATGTCCTAGCCTGCCAGCCATTTCAGCCCATGTGCCAGGCAAGGGAGAGATGGTTGCATCTACATTAGAGTTTCGCAAGACTGCATTTGCTTGAGAGATTCCAAACAAGAAGAACACAATAATAATAATAACAATCACACAGGCTGAGCATTCCTAATCCAAAATTTAGAAATCTGAAATGTTCCTAAATCTGAAAATTTTTGAGCATCAACATGATGGCCACAAGTGGAACATTCCACTGACTTCATGTGACAGGATGAAGTCAAATCACTGCAATACATGCATATTACATAAAATTATCTTCTCTATTCTGTATTTAGACTTAGATCCCATCCCCAAGATATCTTCTTATGCATATGAAAATATTCCAAAATCTGAAAAAATCCAAAGTCAGGAATGCTTCTGGTTCCATGCATTTTGGGTAAGGAATGGTCAACCTGTAACTGATTGTTGCTTTGCACCGCTAGGTTTTGGTGTGATTCGTTAGACAATAATAGATAACTGAAGCAATCCTTGTTTCTGTTGTTATATTTTTAACAAAGTAGTCATCAAAATATTTGAGGAGATTCAGCAGATGGCAAGGTGTTTAAGGCACTGGACTCCCCCATGGCTGATCGCAGTTAAGAGTCCCAGACCTGGCAGCTTGGGAATTGTACTAGGCACGTGTGTGTGTGTGTGTGTGTGCCCAATATCCCAGGAGGAGCATAGAGGAGAAGGGATTGTGGTATAGCTACCTTCTCAGGGGATGTATAATTTACCGTCACTGTTGGTCACTGTCCTTCTCTATCTCTCTCTAGTGAGCACACACGTCCTATGGAAAAAAAATCTGAAAAAAAAAGAAAGAAAAAATTGTGAATTAATTAAAAAATAAGAAGCCCATTATATAAGTAGCATTTCTCTGTTAATATTTTTATTTAAAAACTATTATGGTAAAGCGTATAGAGTATAAAAGTTACCACTTAACCATGTTTATATACACAGTCCAGCGACATTAAGTACAACATTCACATTACTGTATCATCTTCATTGTCATCTATCTCCAGAACTTTTTCATGATTCCAAAGTGAAACTCTACACCCACCAAACACTAACCACCATTCTCCTCGCTCTGAACCCCTGGCATCCCATTACGATACTTTCCATCTACAAATGTGACTGCCCTAGATAGCTCACATAAGTAATCCTTGTGGTTTTAACGTTTATGTTTTATAAAACCTCTTACTTACTGTGATGGTTAATTTTACATGTCAACTTCACTGGGCCACAGGGTGCCCCTATAGTTGGTCACACATCATTCTGGGTGTTTCTAGGAGAGTGTTTCTGGATGAGATTAACATTTAAATTGGTAGACTGAGCAAAGTGGATCACCTTTCAAAATGTGAATGATCTTTATACAACCAGCTAGATTCCTGAGTAGCATAAAAGGATGAACCTGAGTAAGAGAAAATTCTGCTGCCTTAAAGTATTCAAATTAAACAGTAGCCCTGCCTGGTCCTATAGAAACTTCTAACTCTAGGACTGGGACATTAACACTGTAGAGTTTTTGGAGTAATATGAGTCAATTCCTAATTTAAAAAAAATACCTATTGGATCAGTTAGTTGTGTGGTGGTTAAGGCAGCTGAATCCCATGTGATACAGTTCAAATCCTGGGCCTGGCGTTTTGAAAACATGATGGGCCCATGTACAAGTGTGCACAAAACCCAGAAAGGAGGAATGGAGGAGAAAGGATTGCAGCATAACCATCCCTCATGGAGGGTGCTTTCTCACTCCCTCTCTTAACCCTACCTCTCTCGTCAGCAAGCTCATGTGCCCTCTAAGAAAAAAATGATTGGGCCAGCAGATGGTGTAATGGTTATGTCACTAAACTCCCAAATGGCCAACCATCTGGTTCAAGTCCTGGACCCAGTGGCTTTAAAAACACACCAAGCATGAGTGCGTGTGTGTCCAAGATCCTAGAGAATGGAGAAGGGATTGTGGCATGGCCATTTCTCCCAGGGATGATTTCTCACTTTTCCTTTCACTGTGTCTGTCTGTCTGCCTCTCTCTATATCTGATGAGCACACATGCTCTAAGGCAAAAAAACTTTTTAAAAAATTAATAAAAATTGCACAAATACATCTGTATCTCTATGCATTTCTGCATGCATCCCATGGATTATATTTCTCTGAAGAACCCTAATTAATATACTCACTGTGGCCTGGACTGAGATGTTCACTGCAGTATGAGCAATTTAGAAACCAAGTTGGATCTAATGTCTTTAGTTAATATTTGCTACCAGGACCAGCAGTTAGCGTAATGGCTATGTTGCTGGACTCCCATGTAGTCGACAGTGGTTCGAGTCCTGGACCCGGTGGCTTAAATTCTGTTTCTTTCACCCTTGCCTAATATTTAAGGGGTAGGTACTATAATTGTTCCCATTTTACTGATGACAAAAGAGCTTTTTCCACCTTGAAGACAACATCTATCTATACAATGAGTAGGACTGGCTAGTTAGCCTACATTGCACCAAATCAATGTGGAGATAAAGACATGATCAATTGGTAATGTACAATATTTTTACATTTTAATGGATCAAAAATAAGAATGCAAATAATGACATCTTACAGCCAATGGCAGCTTGTAATTGTGAAGTCTAGTTTCACAGTTTGTATTGAAAATGTTAGTTTATACACCCATCACCTGGGAGCATTAGAAACCAGAATTTTGGGACCAGCAGTTAGTGTAATGGCTATGTCGCTGAACTCCCATGTAGTCGGCAGTGGTTCGAGTCCTGGACCCGGGGGCTTAAATTCACACTGGGTGCGTGTACATGCGTGCCCAAGATCCCAAGAAGAGAATGGAGGAGAAGGGATTGCGGCATGGCCATCCCCCTTGGGGGGTGATTTCTCGCTTTCTGTCTCTCTGTCTCTCCCTGTCTGTCTGGTGAGCGCACATGCCCTATAGTAAAAACCTCTCCAAAAAAAAAAAATATATATTTGCTGCCATTCAGATACAGATAACTTCAGGGGTTTATTTGGTGAGAAAGGAGCTATTTTCTTAGCAGTATCTAAGGAAAGTCAATGGATATTGTAGTATGTTTTTACAATAGTGCTTGCTGAAATATCCACCTGTGAAATATATTCTCTTTGTTCAGACAAATTCCAGACTAACAGAAGGTAGGGCAAGGTTGGGATTCCAATTTAGAGTTATTACATCTGCCTAAAGGTATTTAACAGATTCATGCAAGTTTGCTATACTTCGTAGGCAAATAAAGAAGCAATGAGTGGTGAATGGGGCCAAGGGGATGCTATCACCAAACTTACCCTTTATGGAATGGGAAAATGCTACTTACTAAAATGTAATGAAATATTTTGTCTTCACATCTGCCTACACAGGTAGAACTTTCTTCTTGTCTGCATTCATCATCAGTAAAGCTCTGTTTTGCAATATAGGAACTGTAGTCAGCAAATATGGTCTGCTCTACGCCATTCTAATGGTGGCTTCTAATGTTCTTCTTCAACGGTTTATGTGTGTTCATCTCTGTATTAGTCAGTCTCAGACCAGGAAAGAACTTAGTTCAAATTCTATAAAGGAAGGAATTAATTATAGGGGAGTGGTTCCACAGATGAATAAAAGTCAATCAGGGGACAGTGGAGCAATCAGAGATTAGAAATTGCAGGAAGCTATTATTATTATTATTCTCACCATGGAGAGCGAAAGAGAACGAGAGCAAGAGCGAGTGAGAGAAACCTACAAATGGAGCATGGTCATTCTGCAACTCCTCCACTTCTGTTAAGATTTGGGGCATAAATGCACATGCATCTGGCATATTTATAGGTTGAAAAGATAAAGGGAGTAGGTGGATTGCTAGAGTTCAAGGTGGAAGCTAGAATCATAGCAATCTGTCAGGTTAGATCTGGAACTAGGGAAAAGAATCCCCCCTGCCCATGGAAAATCCTAAGGTAAAAGAATAGGAAAAAATACACTGACTTCTTTCATTTCTGTTGTCTTCTGATGCCCACCAGAGTTTTCCATTGACTGAATCTAGCTATAAAAGGTGTCATGGAAGATGGGGATGCTGCCTGTGGAGATCAAGCCTTCTACAATGCAGAGCAGAGCAGAGCAGAGCAGAGCAGAGGACGGGAGAGAATGGTAAGTCTCCTGAACTGCGCTTGAGCCCAAAACAGGTACAAGATTCATCCAAGTCAAAAACAAAACAGGGGACAGCAGATGGGGTAAGGGTTATGCTGCTGGACTCCCACATAGTCGACTGCAGTTCGAATCCTGTGTGCCCAAGATCCTGAGAGAAGAATGGAAGAGAAGGGATTACAGTGTGGCCGTCCCTCTGCAGGATGATTTCTCACTTTCTGTCTCTCTGTATCTCTCCAGCAAGCACATGCGCCCTATAGCAGAAAAACTCTCTCAAAAAAAAAAAAAAAAAAAAAAAGAACAGAAACAAAACCTAAAATCTTGTCTCTTTTTTTAAAAATTTTTTCTTATATTTTTTTATTTTGTTTTGTATTGTTTTGAGCTATAGGGCATGTGCTTTCATCAGACAGAGAGGGGAAGAAAGCAAGAAATCGCTCCTCAGGGGATATGGCCACATCTCAGTCCCTTCTCCATTCTCCCCTCAGGATCTTGAGCATGCACACACACACACATGTACCCAATGTGAGTCTCAAGCCACCGGGTCTGGGACTCAAACCACGATCGACTACATGGAAGTCCTGCAATGTAACCATTACCCCATCTACCTGTCCCCCTGAATCTTGTTTCTCTAAAAAAAATAAGTATTATTTATTTACTTTTTTTTAAGAGAGATTTTTGTTATAGAGTGTGTGTGCTTGCTGGACAGACAAACAGAGACAGAGAGCAAGAAATCACTCCCCAGACAATATGGCCAAACTGCAATCCTTCTCCATTCTCCTGTTGCGACTTTGGACATTCATGCACACGCGTCTGGTACTCAAACTGTGGTCAACTATGAGGGAGTCCAGTGACATAATAATTATGCCATTTGCTGGTTCCAGTATTTTTATTTCTTAATGTAATGAAGCAAAACACAAATGTTGGCTTGATACAATTCCCAAATAACTTTTTCTTTCACATTTACTATCAACAGGTTGGAGAATCCAGAAAAACTGCTATAATCAGTATGTGGAACATACTGTATTAGTATTTCAAAAGTTTATTCCAACTTCTTCATTCTTCCATACTCTACAACATCTTCATTATATTATTTGATAAGACAGACTCCCAGGAAGCATGAGGTCCCCAAGGCCAACCCAACTTACATCTAGTCAAGTCTGTCATACAGAACTTGACTGAGCTGAAGAGTTGCTCAGGATCCTGGCCAGGACCAGCGGCCATGAGAAGGGCACAGTGATGCAGAAGGCTTCAACTTGGCAGCAATTAAGATTTTTTATTTATCTGTTTTTTTGAGGATCACGAGTTGATTTTTATTATCTTTTCATTTCTTGCATTTGAAGTATTCTTCAATAACATCCTTAGCCTGAGATCCCTTGCCACACCCAGGTGGGCTTAGTGCTTGTCTAAGGCTTTTGTGGCTTCTCGAATTCCACATGCTAGGCCATCATGGATGAGGGCAGTCTTCCACACCTCTTATAAAGCAGTATTAACACCTTCAGCAGCAATGCCTTCCTCAGCCATAGTGGTGGGTTACGGGCGGGGCCGAATCTTCAATGCACCCAAGCTTCCACCTTTCCGTGGGGGCAAAGAAAGAGCCAAAACTTTTTTAAAGTGAAAATTTCACAGAAAATTTGAAAAAGAATCATTCTTGGAGGTGTAAACCCTGTGTCCTAGTTTGCTTTCTGCACTGTAACAGAATACTGCAGGCTGGGTAATTTATTCATGGTTCTGGAGGATGAGAAGTCCAAGAGTATGGTGCTGGCATTTGTCAAGGGCCTTCATGCTGCATTCCCCCATGGTGGAAGGTGAGCACAAAAGACCAAGAGAAAAAAGGGAACTCCTGAAATAACTAACCCACTCTCATGAGTCCATTCATGAGGGCTTGAAATTCCTCAAGATCCCATATCTCGACACTGTTACAATGATAATTAAATTTCAACATGAGTTTTGAAGAAGACATTCAAATGAAAGTGTCTTGCCTTCTCATTTGCAAGCTATACCACACTGGGTGAATTTTAAAAATATCTCTGAATTCCAGATGTAAACAAGGATACAACTTTAGTACATTTCCAAAATCTGTCATGAGATATTGTGGGGGAAAGCCCAGACTTGAGGGCTGGCTCTATAGCCTAATGGTTAAGGGATCAAGATCCCATATGGCCAACTGTATTTTGAATCCAGACTCCAGTGGCTTGAAGAGCACACAGGTGCATACGCTTTTGTGCAAGTCTCAAATCCTGACAGGATGGAGAAGTGGAAAAGATATCCCAGCATGACCATGCCTCATTGGGAGTGCTTCCTCTTTCTCCTTCCCCTCCCTCTGTTTCTCTGTCTCTCTTTGGTGAGTGCCTACATTTTCTGGCGATTGAAAACAATAACAAACTCTAAGCAAACAAACAAAAATAGACTTGAAGTATTACTTTTAGCATTTGAAATTTGCACACAGAAAGAAATAAGGGTCCCCATGTTGAGCTGAGGGCTTTTCCATATAAGTAAAAGTCTTCCTGCATATATAAATACACACACACACACACACACACACACACACACACATATATAT
>NW_006159927.1:3055337-3065434 GCF_000334495.1 Tupaia belangeri chinensis | reverse complement strand
CACCTTCAGGAGCAATGCCTTCCTCAGCCATAGTGGTGGGTTACGGGCGGGGCCGAATCTTCAATGCACCCAAGCTTCCACCTTTCCGTGGGGGCAAAGAAAGAGCCAAAACTTTTTTAAAGTGAAAATTTCACAGAAAATTTGAAAAAGAATCATTCTTGGAGGTGTAAACCCTGTGTCCTAGTTTGCTTTCTGCACTGTAACAGAATACTGCAGGCTGGGTAATTTATTCATGGTTCTGGAGGGTGAGAAGCACAAGAGTATGGTGCTGGCATTTGTCAAGGGCCTTCATGCTGCATTCCCCCATGGTGGAAGGTGAGCACAAAAGACCAAGAGAAAAAAGGGAACTCCTGAAAAAACTAACCCACTCTCATGAGTCCATTCATGAGGGCTTGAAATTCCTCAAGATCCCATATCTCGACACTGTTACAATGATAATTAAATTTCAACATGAGTTTTGAAGAAGACATTCAAATGAAAGTGTCTTGCCTTCTCATTTGCAAGCTATACCCCACTGGGTGAATTTTAAAAATATCTCTGAATTCCAGATGTAAACAAGGATACAACTTTAGTACATTTCCAAAATCTGTCATGAGATATTGTGGGGGAAAGCCCAGACTTGAGGGCTGGCTCTATAGCCTAATGGTTAAGGGATCAAGATCCCATATGGCCAACTGTATTTTGAATCCAGACTCCAGTGGCTTGAAGAGCACACAGGTGCATACGCTTTTGTGCAAGTCTCAAATCCTGACAGGATGGAGAAGTGGAAAAGATATCCCAGCATGACCATGCCTCATTGGGAGTGCTTCCTCTTTCTCCTTCCCCTCCCTCTGTTTCTCTGTCTCTCTTTGGTGAGTGCCTACATTTTCTGGCGATTGAAAACAATAACAAACTCTAAGCAAACAAACAAAAATAGACTTGAAGTATTACTTTTAGCATTTGAAATTTGCACACAGAAAGAAATAAGGGTCCCCATGTTGAGCTGAGGGCTTTTCCATATAAGTAAAAGTCTTCCTGCATATATAAATACACACACACACACACACACACACACACACACACACACACATATATATATATATATATATATATATAGCTAGCATGATTTCTTTCACTGGGTGGATATCTTGGATAATTCATTTGAAGAAGATCACTTAGTCCAACTTGATGAAGCCTATGTTTTTCTCATACTGACAGAAACACTGACAACACATATTGAGGCCCTATTTCCAGATCAGAACAAGCTGATTTGAGTACACGTGGCAAGGGCAAGAAACCTGACCAAACTTTTTTTTTTTTTTTGAGAAGTTTTCGCTATAGGGCACGTGCGCTCGCCAGACAGACAGAGAGAGACATAGAGACAGAAAGCGAGAAATCACCCCCGAGGGGGGATGGTCACGCCGCAATCCCTTCTCCTCCATTCTCCTCTCGGGATCCTGGGCATGCACGCACACGCGCCCGGCGTGAGATCTAAGCCACCGGGTCCAGGACGCGAACCGCGGTCGACTACGTGGGAATCCAGCGACATAGCCATTACGCTAACTGCTGGTTCCCAAAATTTTCATGGGTGACTCCAGTAGATCTGCTGATGACCCATCCTGCTTTCAGTAGGGCAATGAAGCAAAAGGCTTTTAGGATATTTGTTGATTAAACTTTTCAGCTTTAAATGTGTGACAATGCTGCTCTATTGATCATAAAAAAGATTTTCATATCAGAAGATTAAATAAGCTAATGCTAAAAAAACGCAGCACAAGATCTGAAATGGAAAGAAGTGCTTAGAAAGTGTCAAGCAGCAGCAACAGCACGATCTCTGTGTGTGTGTGTGTGTGTCCACGCTTTTGTGTGTAGTTTCGTTTTTGTTTTTGCCATAGGGCACATGTACTCATCAAAGAGAGATAGAGAGAGGGAAAGTGAGAAATCACCCCCCCCCCCGGGAGGATGGCCACACCACATTCCCTACTCTTCCATTGTTCTCTTGTGATTTGGGGCACACATGCACACATACCTGGAGCAATTTTCAAGCTGCTGGATCCAGAACTTGAACCACGGTCAGCTATGTAGAAGTCTAGCACCTTAATTACCATGCCAGCTATTGGCCCCTATGAGTGTAAATTGGTGATTTTTTTTCCTCTCAGGGGGCCTTTCTTTCCTGGCCCTGTATAAAGTGATAGGAGAATTAGGACAGTGGGAGAAGGAGGGAGGAAATGCATGGATAAAAATGTTGACAGCTCACTATGCATAATTTATATAACTAATCAGTTGGAGGTGTAACACAAGTAACTTTTTTAAAAAATTGTAATATTTCTCATCTGCTAATAATTCTCATGCATTAGAGCTTTTGAGTGTATTCATGCACAGATACCACTCATTTACATGCTGGTGCTTCCTGGAGTGGATGAAGGGTGGAGTAGTCACTACACTTCACAGAAGTCAGGGTAGGCTAAGGTTGAATGGTGATCATGGTATATCATCCCCCAGTTCATGGATATTGTTTACCATTTATTTTGCATCATGACTTTTCTGACAACCCAATATTTCAAGCAGTAAATTGGGAATGCTAAGTGTCTCCTAGGTATCAATATTACAAAAAGAGCTTTGAAGCATGACTCTGGTGTGTTTTTCTTATCGTGTTCCCTTTCCGAGATGACATTCAGTTCAGAGTTCTCTAGATTGGTGAGGTCTGGCAAGACATTTTGGAGAGATAGCTTCTTCTCTTTACTGAAGAAGGAGGAAGTACAAAGGAAGTAAAAGTGTTTAATCTTCTAATGATCAGTGGGTAAGTTCTTCCTGTGACTCTTCTTTCCTTAAGGAGCCCAACAACTCAAACCCATCTCTAAAATTTGATCAAGGAAACCAATACTCAAAGGGTTGAGCCTATCAAAGGTCTAGTTTCTTATCGTGTCAGAGCTCACAGAGTCTATTTTTTTTTAATATCATTTGCGTCTTGGATGCCTTTCAGTTCTTGACATGCCCAGCTGGGAGAATCCACACAGTAGCTACCATAGAAATGGGGCTGTCATTCTTCATGGATGTCTGTATTTTATTTTTTAATCAGAAAATCTTTTCTATAAGAATATCCTTGATGCGCATCATCCAGCTTGGTCTGAGAGCCCAAGGAGCTCAGTGCTCACAAGAGTGATATAAAAAAGACTGGTTAGAAGAAGAAAGAGAGAAGTTGGAAGCCCCGAAATGTTTGGGTAAAGAAAGAGAGAATGAAAAGTCTGATTTAGATTGACACTGGATGAGAAAATTGACCTCAGGTGGTAGGGTGAGTCTTGCAATGAGAGCAACTGACTTTAAATCCCAATTCAGTTCATACTTCTGGGTAGCTTGTACCATCTCAGAAAAATCATTTAATTTTTTTTTAGCTTCAGTTTCTTCATCTGTCATGGGCAAATAATCTTGGTCTTGCCAATCTTGCAGGGCTGTGGTGAAGATTTGGTGAGGATTTTAATGTGCTTGTAAACTGGAAAGTATGAATACATAAAAGGCATTATTACTTATAATTAGCATTAAGCATTGTTCCTGCCCAAGTTGTTTTCATTGTAGCTGAGGAGGTAAGACAACCTCTGAAACAATTCAAGAAGCACAAGATGATATCTGATTAATTGCAGGATTGTTTGGTGCTTTATATGGAAGAACAAGATCTAGAACATTCAGGAAAATCTTCAAGAAAGAAAAATAGAGAGGCAAAGCATTAATGGGACAAAGAAATGTGGTATTATCTGTGGAAGATATTTTATAGTTTTATCAACTGGACTAGGGAGAAATGTTCACACATTGAAATATTCACTTTGTAAGCTAAATAATGAGATTGAAGGTATAAAATAAAATGAAATAAAAAAATGTAAATAAAAAAAATGAAAGCTGTGTTTTCTGAGGTTGCCTCAGAAATGGTAACTGGTAGGAATAGGAAGTTTGAAATGTTGGAAAATTATTGTTGTTGGATCACTTTCTCAAAGGATAATGGTCAAGGGGATCCTTGGCCACTTCTGTGATGGCCAGTGAGTCTTACAAACCAGATCATTCCTCTCTGACCTGGCTCATTCCAGGGGATTCTGGGAGAGATTCCTCTTGTGATTTGGGGCACACATGCACACATACCTGGAGCAATTTTCAAGCTGCTGGATCCAGAACTTGAACCACGGTCAGCTATGTAGAAGTCTAGCACCTTAATTACCATGCCAGCTATTGGCCCCTATGAGTGTAAATTGGTGATTTTTTTTCCTCTCAGGGGGCCTTTCTTTCCTGGCCCTGTATAAAGTGATAGGAGAATTAGGACAGTGGGAGAAGGAGGGAGGAAATGCATGGATAAAAATGTTGACAGCTCACTATGCATAATTTATATAACTAATCAGTTGGAGGTGTAACACAAGTAACTTTTTTAAAAAATTGTAATATTTCTCATCTGCTAATAATTCTCATGCATTAGAGCTTTTGAGTGTATTCATGCACAGATACCACTCATTTACATGCTGGTGCTTCCTGGAGTGGATGAAGGGTGGAGTAGTCACTACACTTCACAGAAGTCAGGGTAGGCTAAGGTTGAATGGTGATCATGGTATATCATCCCCCAGTTCATGGATATTGTTTACCATTTATTTTGCATCATGACTTTTCTGACAACCCAATATTTCAAGCAGTAAATTGGGAATGCTAAGTGTCTCCTAGGTATCAATATTACAAAAAGAGCTTTGAAGCATGACTCTGGTGTGTTTTTCTTATCGTGTTCCCTTTCCGAGATGACATTCAGTTCAGAGTTCTCTAGATTGGTGAGGTCTGGCAAGACATTTTGGAGAGATAGCTTCTTCTCTTTACTGAAGAAGGAGGAAGTACAAAGGAAGTAAAAGTGTTTAATCTTCTAATGATCAGTGGGTAAGTTCTTCCTGTGACTCTTCTTTCCTTAAGGAGCCCAACAACTCAAACCCATCTCTAAAATTTGATCAAGGAAACCAATACTCAAAGGGTTGAGCCTATCAAAGGTCTAGTTTCTTATCGTGTCAGAGCTCACAGAGTCTATTTTTTTTTAATATCATTTGCGTCTTGGATGCCTTTCAGTTCTTGACATGCCCAGCTGGGAGAATCCACACAGTAGCTACCATAGAAATGGGGCTGTCATTCTTCATGGATGTCTGTATTTTATTTTTTAATCAGAAAATCTTTTCTATAAGAATATCCTTGATGCGCATCATCCAGCTTGGTCTGAGAGCCCAAGGAGCTCAGTGCTCACAAGAGTGATATAAAAAAGACTGGTTAGAAGAAGAAAGAGAGAAGTTGGAAGCCCCGAAATGTTTGGGTAAAGAAAGAGAGAATGAAAAGTCTGATTTAGATTGACACTGGATGAGAAAATTGACCTCAGGTGGTAGGGTGAGTCTTGCAATGAGAGCAACTGACTTTAAATCCCAATTCAGTTCATACTTCTGGGTAGCTTGTACCATCTCAGAAAAATCATTTAATTTTTTTTTAGCTTCAGTTTCTTCATCTGTCATGGGCAAATAATCTTGGTCTTGCCAATCTTGCAGGGCTGTGGTGAAGATTTGGTGAGGATTTTAATGTGCTTGTAAACTGGAAAGTATGAATACATAAAAGGCATTATTACTTATAATTAGCATTAAGCATTGTTCCTGCCCAAGTTGTTTTCATTGTAGCTGAGGAGGTAAGACAACCTCTGAAACAATTCAAGAAGCACAAGATGATATCTGATTAATTGCAGGATTGTTTGGTGCTTTATATGGAAGAACAAGATCTAGAACATTCAGGAAAATCTTCAAGAAAGAAAAATAGAGAGGCAAAGCATTAATGGGACAAAGAAATGTGGTATTATCTGTGGAAGATATTTTATAGTTTTATCAACTGGACTAGGGAGAAATGTTCACACATTGAAATATTCACTTTGTAAGCTAAATAATGAGATTGAAGGTATAAAATAAAATGAAATAAAAAAATGTAAATAAAAAAAATGAAAGCTGTGTTTTCTGAGGTTGCCTCAGAAATGGTAACTGGTAGGAATAGGAAGTTTGAAATGTTGGAAAATTATTGTTGTTGGATCACTTTCTCAAAGGATAATGGTCAAGGGGATCCTTGGCCACTTCTGTGATGGCCAGTGAGTCTTACAAACCAGATCATTCCTCTCTGACCTGGCTCATTCCAGGGGATTCTGGGAGAGATTCCAAGAGGACTGATTTCCTCTGATTTATCCTGTGAGTTCACTAGGGGTGGTCAAGCCTTGTGATATTATCTTAGAGTCCTCAAAGACCTGGGTTCAAGGTTGAGTTTTGTCTTTTCCAGATCTGTGTTTTCCAACAAGTCTTTCCTTATCTGAAGTTTGTGCAATTGTTGTGTAAATGTGTTGTGATTTCAGAAGGTGTCTGCAGGGTATGAAAAAAATTAATGGAGGGACCAGATGGTGATGCAATAGCAACGCAATACTCTCTCATGCTGGGCTCACATGGAAAGGTCAAGGTCTGTGTCTCAGGCCTCCCTGTATGTGCACACAAATACTGGGTGTGTTTTTCAAGCTGCTAGGGCTGGAATTTAAACCATAGTCAGTCATGTGGGATCTGGCTCCCTTAACTATAGCACGTGTGTGCTTGCCATAGAGAGACAGAGAGAGGAAAAGTGAGAAATCACTACTTAGGGGATATGGCCATGCCACAATCTCTTTTCATTTTCCTCTTGGGATTTGGGGCATGCAAGCACGTGTGTCCAGTGTGTTTTTCAAGCTGCTGGCCCACTAATTTTCTTTAAAAGTTTATTTTACTTATTTATTAATTATTATTTAACTTGGTATAGCATACAGGTACTCAGAAAGAGACAGAGAGAGAGAAAGAGAGAGAGAGAGATTGAACATGAGGTAGCAAGCCACCAAGTCCAGGACTTCAACCACAGACAGGCTTGTGGGAGTCCAGCACTTTTTTAAGAATTATTTTTCTTTTCTTTTCATTTAATTAATTAATTTATATTTGATCAGAGAGGGACAGAGTGAGAGAGAATGAGAGAGAGGGAGAGTGAGAAAGCAAACCACCAGGTCCAAGACTTGAAACATGATTGGCCATGTGGGAGTCAAGCGCCCTTAACCACCACGTCACCTGCAGGCCCCGGGTGTCCAGCACTTTAACCATCATGCCACCTGCTAACTTGGCCCACGAATATATATATATATTTAAGTCTTTCTAGTTGACTTGCAGATGGGGATGCCCAAAGTGGTGAATGAAGTTAAGAAGGGCTGGGGACTAGCCCATGGCTTGGTGTTTAAAGCAGCTGAATTCCATATAACTGACCATGAAGTTCAAATCCTGGACCCAGTGACACAATCAATGTGCTGAGCATGTGTACGTGCATGCCCAAAATCCCTTAAGGCAGGAGAAAGGGAAGAGAAAGGATTGTAGCACAGCCATTCCCCATGAGCTGTGCTTTCTCTCTCTCTGCCTCTGTCTCTCTCCAGCTAGTGCACTTGTCCTCTGGCAAAATTAAAAAAAATAAAATAAAATAAGGACTGGGAGTTGAAATTTCATCTTGTGTTCACTAGTGATGTTGTATTCAGCCAAGAGAAAGGGAGATTTTTGCAATACGGCATGTGCACTCACCAGAGAGACAGAGAGCGATAGAAAGTGAGACATCACCCCCTCTCCCAGGGGGGGATGGTCATGTCACAATCCATTCTCTTCCATTCTCCTCTCAGGATCTTGGATCTTGGGTATACATGCACATATACCTGGCATGAGTTTCAGCCACTAGGTCTGGGACTTGAATCAAGGTTGGCTATGTGGGAGTCCAGCAATGTAACCATTATGCCACTGCTGGTCCCCTGCTAGATTCAGTCTTTACCAAATTCCAACATTGCTGCTCATCTCTTGGGTTCACCTGGTCCCTAAAAATGAGGTAAATCAGCAACAAGAATATATTAGTCATGATTTGTATAGAAGGAAGATTCTGGGGAGTCACAAATGGAAAAGCTCACCTAATGCTAAGATCCAACTTGAAAATAAGACAACATTCTTTCTCTTTCATATCTTTTGCCTGGTAATTCTTATGAATAAGTCTCAGCTTTAAGAAACTCTGAGTCACTCATTCATTCATTTTCTCTTTTATTGAACAAATATTTATTGAGTGTCTACTATATGCCAGGCTCTGGAGCTAGGTGCAATAGATTTTTTTAGAGAGATTTTTGCTATAGGGACACCTGCACTTGCCAGAGAGACAGAGAGATACAGACAGAGAGAGAAGCAAGAAATCACCACCCCCAGGGTATGGCCACACCACAATCCTTTCTCCTCCAGTCTCCACTCAGGATTTTGGGCATGCACACACATGTACCTGGTGTGAGTTGGAAGCTGCCGGATCTGGAACTCGAACCACAGTCAGTCATGTGGTAGTCCAGCGATGTAACCACTACACCATTGTTCCCATTGGTCCTAATATATTTTGAGAAAAATACAGTTGACCAAGTTTTTGCCTTCCTATAATTGATATTCTAAAGAGAAAGAGGATAGGGACCAGCAGTTAGTGTAATGGCTATGTCGCTGGACTCCCATGTAGCTGAGCGCGGTTCGAGACCCGGACATGGTGGCTTAAACTCACTCTGGGCATGTGTGTGTGCGTGCCCAAGATCCTGAGAGGAGAATGGAGGAGAAGGGATTGTGGCATGGCTATCCCCCCTGGGGGGTGATTTCTCACTTTCTATCTCTCTATCTCTCTCTGTATCTCTGGCGAGTGCATGAGTCCTATAGGAAAAAAAAAAAGAAAACAAAAAGAGAAAGAGGATAAATCTAATTGAACAGATACTTAACATTACAAGTGGCTTAAAGGTTTTGAAAGAAATAAACTAGGAGAAGTTTAGATTTGGAGTCTGCTCTAGAAAGGATAGTTAGGGGGGCCAGAGGTGGTGGCACAGGCTATAGGGTGCCACTGCACAATACTGGAACCACTCGGAAGGCCTAGGGTTTGGATGCCAGGTCAGCTGAACACACCTGGTGTGTCTATCAATATGCTCATAATCCTGGCTAGTTGGAAGGCTCAGGGGAGGATTATGGCATAAAAAGACCCGGTCAGAAATTCCCTCCAATCTCAAAGCAAATCAAGCTTAAATAGTTATAGGAACTTCCATGAGGCATTTGAACCAGAAGCTGAAGGGTAAAGAGAAAAAAAAGGAGTGAAAAACTTGAGAAAGAGAAGCATGGAGAACAGCAAGTGTGAAGGCACTGAGGCAGCAGAGTCGAGAAGTTTTAAGGAGCCCAGAGAAGCCAGCGTGGCTAACGGGTAAGAAGAGTGTGCCAGTATGAAGGTGGGAGGAGGAGGCAGGGCCTGATCTGCTTGGGATCTTGGAGGCCTTGTTAGGGGTCTGGATCCTGTTTTCTATCTAATGTGAAGCTACTGGAGGATTTGGAGTAAAGACATGATATGAGCTCAAAGTGGTCATATCTCCCTTGAGATTCCACCCTCCCTGTAAGTCCCCTATCATAGTACTCAGGGGACACTTAGTGTAACTCCCAGGTTATTCGCCTACTCCCCATACCCATCCCACTAGAATGTGAGCTTCTTAAGTTCAGAGTCTTTGGCTCTTTGATCGTTGACTCTCTAGCAACTCATCCAGTGCCTGACATTTGCTAGGTACTCCAGAATTATTTATCAAACTGAATGTATTGAACCAAATATGAAAAGATAGTTAAAAATGCTGAGGGAAGGGCCAGCAGGTGGCATAGCAGTTAGAGCACTCAACTCCCACTGGTTGGCTGCAGTTTGAGTCCCAAATCCGGCGGCTTGAAACGTGCATTGGGCACATGTGCATATGCCTAAAATCCTGAGAGGAGAATAGAGAAGGGATTGTGACATGGCCTTCTCCTCTAGGGGGGTGATTTCTTGCTTTCTGTCTCTTTGTCTCTCTATGTGTCTCTGGCAAGTCCATGCACCCCATAGCAAAAGAAATCTCTCTCTCTCTCTCAAAAAAAAAAAAATATATATATATACTGAGGGATCAGATGCCAAATACCAAATAAATCAGACACTAAGGGTTGAAGGAGTTCATAGCAGGGAATTCTGCCTGGGAGAGGAGACTTTGGGTCAGAGACTGGAAGGATGAGTAGGATGGAGACAAGGGT
>NW_006159927.1:3008868-3055278 GCF_000334495.1 Tupaia belangeri chinensis | reverse complement strand
CAGGTGTCAAAAAATTGTTACCCTCTTCTGGGACTAGCAGTCAGCATAATGGCTATGTCGCTGAACTCTCATGTAGTCGACTATGGTTCAAGTCCTAGACCCGGTGGCTTAAACTCACGCCGGGCGCATGTATGTGTGTGCCTAAGATTCCAAGAGGTGAATGGAGGAGAAGGGATTGTGGTGTGGCCATCCCCCCTAGGGGGTGATTTCTCACTTTCTTTCTTTCTGTCTCTTTCTGTCTTTCTGGCGAGCACACGTGCCCAATAGCAAAAACCTCTCCAAAAAAAGGAAAAAAAAGAAAAAAAATTGTTATCCTCTTCCAGAATTAAAACAGATGAGTCTTAATTTTCCCAAGTGTCCAGAGCTAAGTAAATTGGAAATGCGTGCAGCAGCTAATTCTGGGAGAATTGGACAGGTATGAGCTCTCTCCAGTCCGTAGATTCTCCTCTGGGTTGATCCAGGTGACTGTGCGTGCCTTGGGGATTCAGAAGAGTTTCCCATTCCATCAGCTGGTAAAGCTCATCCTTGGCCATGACAGCAAAACCACCCACTAGTCCCATCCCATGAAATGTCCCAATATTTCTTGATAGACACTTCTGTTGTCTTACGTGCAATAGAATTGTAATCACCTGTATTTAAAACTAATGGATTTGAAATAACCTGCAGGCTTCCACTTTAATGAGAGTTAGATTAATGAAAAAGGACCTTTTGCCTCAGATTGCATGACAACATTTTCAAATTACATTCCTGGAACAGAGAATTCACTTATTCAGAGTAATTGGATGCTGACTTGGGTTAATACGTACAATGTCCTTAAATGAAAATGTTCTATTGTAAGTGGAACTGTATGATACCTGAGGCTTTTCTCAATAGATTTGGTTGGACTCTGAGTTAATTATACTGCATGCTATTTTTTGAATGAATTCAAGCATGAATTCTACACGGTAGAGATTGGGATAATTATATTCAATTCTGCCTGGTGCCCCGCTGAAAGAATTGACCTTTTAGATAAAACGAGTCTCCCGAGCAAGAAACCTGAAGAAAGTCTACACAAAGCCCCGGCAGATGCGAGAGCAGAGAAAGTCTTAAGTAAGAGGGAGGGGTGGGGGAGGGGTGGGGAGAGTTCGAGCGCAAGGAACAGTAGCATCAGCAAGATCGATTTTTTGTCACGGGAAAGTATTTCTGTTTTGTAGCTTGTTTTGTATCCTCGGTACATAAAGGTATAATTTAAAACCATTGATTTTACTAAGCTGTTTTCTCATCAGTAACACGGCGAAAAAAGTAGCAGCATGAAGAATGAGAAGTGGACACAAAGCAACCTCTGGAGAGTCTTGGGATGTGGGGCCCCCAGGAGGGAGCAGGGACAGGCACTCAGAGGCCAGCACAGTTCTAACCACTCGCCTACCTTGCCTTGCACCTGGCCTGGTGCCAAGAGTGTGAGCTTGCAGGTCAGGCTGCCCGGGTTTGAAGCATGCCTATTGCAACTTTCTAGGTGGGGTTACAACCCATTATCAATAGATGTGTGGCCTTAGGCTAGGCATGCAGCTGCTCCGTGCCTCAGTTTCCTCAGCTGCCAAATGAGGGAACTCACATAGACTTGAGGATTCAGCAGAGGTGAAGCACCTTGCGTGGCATGTCCCCAGTAACTATCAGTTGCCATTATGAATACTATTATTCTTGGGAGTGCGATCTCTCCCCCAGGGTGGTCAAAGAAAGGAAGATGACCCATTAAGAGGATTAAACCCATCAGAAGGATTAAAAGTATTCCTCCTTTTGGGGAGAAGCAGAACAAGATTCCTGGACACTGTGCAGTTGCAACAAGACAGGGCGAGATACCAGAGTAGTGTTTCCTGCCCAGCCTGGTGCCACCCACGTATGCCAGTCAGAGGCCAAGCACACTCCTGACCGAAGGACGCTATTCAGCCTGGGGCTTTTCCTAAAAACTGAGGACAGTGTTTCTTCTCCTTGGCCTGAGAGCCCTTCAATAAGAGGCCTGATTATACTCTGGCAATATGACACATATGCTATCTGTCATTCTGTATTTTTTTAATTGCCAGACGGTATGTGCACTCACCAGAGAGAGACAGAAAAACAGAAAGAGAGGAAGAAGACACCCCCCAGTGGGCTGTGGTCACACCATAACCTCTTCTCCATTTCTCCATCCTGTCAGGATGCACGCATACCCAGCATGATTTTTCAAGCCTTAGGGCCAGGGACTTGAACCATAGTTGGCCATTTGGGATCTGGTTTCCTTAATCACCAAGGAAAGGGGCCGGCCCTCAGTATATGCCTTTAAGCAAGTCTAGGGTAGAAATATGGCTTAATCCTTCACTGTGAATTTTTAATTTGATGGTGAACCTCTGCAGGAAGTGTGAAAACATCCCTATCCCTGCCCACCTGCCCCTCCCAGGTCCAGCTGTCAGTCTTTTAACCATCTCCAAGATGTAGCTCAGAAAGGGTCCCAAGTTCTCCCTTACTCCTATGGTTTGGGGTAACAGAGCAATGGTTTTCCTTTGGGGAATCATTTCTTCCCACTCTGTCCATCTGGAATAAATGGGACTGACTTCCCCCCTTCCTAAAGTTTTACCTCGAACAATCTATGTTATTTAAAATTTGCTGGGGGACCGCGTGGTGGTGCAGTAGTAAAACATGATGCTCATCAAGACTAACCCACGTGCGAAGGTCCTCGTTCACATCCAGAGACATCCCTGAGTATGCCCAGAGTCATCCCTGAGTATGCCCAGAGTACTCTTGCCCGTGATCTGGGTCTGGTTGAGGCTGGGAGTGAATCACAGTGTCAGAACTCTATCAGTAGTGTTACCTCTTTGTCTCTTTCACTTATGAGAGAACTAAAGAAGACTTTGTGAGTCTTAGTAATTGCATACAGGGCTGGGACCCAGTCTATTCAACCAGAGTGTTTCATCAGCCCTCGCCAGGTGAGTGCTTCTGAAATGGGCATGTAACCCAAGGCCCAGTGACAATCAGACCTGGATTTTTGCCAGAAGTATTGGAAAAGGGGTCTTTCTTTTTATCTGATGAACTTGAAGTTGGGAAGATATAATCCCACAACTGCCAGGCACCGCCACAGGGGGATCTGCTGGAGAATGAGGCCAACAAGAATAAAGAAGAATCAAACCATGCAGGAGAGGCCAGGAGCTATTTGCTTGGCTCTGAGCATGGAACCCACTCAATAACACACAGTGTCTGCAGCCCAGTTCTTTTGTGTCCAGTGCTATGCTCTGGCCTAACCCACCAAGAGTAAGGCTCCATTTCTTCTCTTGACGAGCTTCCCCATGAGTTGGGGAGTCAGACTCCGGAAACAAGTAAAGCCATTCTTCCAGTTTAGGATAGATTTCTTTATAGCTTTCTTAGATTTTTTTTTTTTCATTTTTAAAAATTATGACCTTCAGATTTTTTTCTATTGTGCGCGGAACTGCCAATTCTACTCTAGCTATCCTGATGTGGCTGGATTCTCCTTCTGTGCTCTGGGAGTTCAACATCACTATTTTTTTCTGATTCATTGAAGTCAGTGGGGCTTGTTGTACTCCAAGAGGGAAAGCTTAGAGTAGCTTAGGATCCATGTCTTTGTGGAACTGCCGAAGGGTAAGGATATACTCCTGCTCTGCTAGCGCCAAGTAAATATAAATGATGTTATTCTCTTTGTCATTTAGTATGGTCAGCACTGTCTTAGGACCTACCCAGAAACTTAAGAGGTGACATGGTGGAAAAGCTCAGGTTCTTGTATTCACTTCCCATTCTGACCACTAGTCACTTTTTGACTTTGGGCAATCACTTCATTTTCTATTAGTTTGACACCCCATTTTTGAATATGACATTTTAAAATGAAATTAAATATATTATTATTTTTAATTTTGTGATGCGTGTTCACTAGATACACCACACACACACACACACACACACACACGCACACACACACACGGAAAGTGAGAAAGCAAGCTGTTTGGTCCAGGACTTGAACCATGGCCAGCCACATGGGAGTCTAGCACCTTAACCACCACGCCACCTAGTGGTCCCCATACCCCATTTCTTAAATGAGGAATTTACACTTGGTCATATTTGGCATCCATGTCTCATGCCACACATTTCTTGCCAGTCGCTACATGCTCTCTTGAATCCAAACAGCTTCAGAATCCTTCTCAACACCAAATGAACGATCTTTAAGTTTTTCCTAAGCCTTCCCATTTTGTGATCCTAAGACTCATGGGCTGAGAAAAGGACACTTTCAGTAGATGTAGGTTTTGAAACTTCGTTTGGAAACTCTCTCCCTTTTCATCAGTAGCCATGATCCTTTTGTACAGAGATGTGGGTCAGGGGTAAAGTTCTTGTGTCCTACCTCCAATCCTCAAGTGTCACCAGCATACCAGTATTGTGAGGCGGCGGCTCTCATAACAGGAAGAAGCTCTGCCCACATCTCTGTGGAGAGTCAGAGGCAAACATACTCCAGCAATTTATTCCATTATGCAGTTAATATAATTAGTCAGATTTATGTACAAAGCCTAGCTCTTGTGACTCAGATTTTTTCATTTTTTTCTCTCCTTCCAAAGGTTCCAGTCCCTTAAATGTGTACATTATCTGTGACTGATACATCATCTAGAGAATACAGTTGTCATTCACTTCATTTAATTAGTTTATGGATTCTAAATTATCTGTTGCCATAAAATGTGATTTTATACTGCAGATTACAAAGGTTTTCAGAAATTTAATATGCCACTTTTAATTGGTGAAAAGTACCCTAAAGGATTCATAATATTTTTTACTGCACTTGCATTTCGGCTCAAGAGAGAAAGATTGAAGATGTTCAGTAAGAAATGGGATTTGGGTCAGTGAGACTGGAAATGATTTATTTGAAATAGGCAAATCTGGGGGGATAGAGTTATAAATACAGCCAGGAGAGGATTGTGTTTGAGCAAGGAGATGAGTCAAAACTGAGTATCTTCTGGCTTTCAGTCCCCAGTTAGTCATTTTGATGGATGAACAGCGTATTTATGGCACGTAGTTCCAAATTTGCACTGATGGCTAATTATGGCACATAGTTCCAAATTTGCACTGATGGCTAAGGAGAGCCCATTCTCTGCTCTGCCTCTCCATTCATTAAACCCCTCATCTTACATGCAGAAAGTCTTACCAAACCTTCCCTAGGTATATTCTTGGTCTTCCTGGTGCCTCAGCTCCATTGTGCAGCTGAGAGGGTGTTTGTTTGGCAAAAGCAAGCCACTCTTTTCGATCCTTAGAATATGGAAATGATACACAACTACGGTCATAACTGGGCTATTTGGGGGCAACAGTGTGAATTTCTATGCGTACTGGTGGGAGGGAGTCTCTAAAAAGTTCATGGAAAATACATATGAAAAGCTATGCATAGATTTCAAAATATTTTTGAACCAAAAAAAATTTGTATTTTCTCTGTCTCTTTATCTCTCTCTCCATACTAAAGACTACATGTGTGCACATAAGAGAAAGAGAGAGAGAGAGAGAGCATTCTAGCAACCCAACGGAGCCTGATCACACCACAACCTGTTTTGTTTTGTTTTTCCCTTTCTCTTTGCTACAGGGTACATGGGCTCACCAGGGAGAGACAGGGAGGAAGAGAAAGTGAGAAGCATCCCACAGGGAGACTGGCCACACCACAGTCTCTTTTCTCAGAATTTTAGGTATGCTTGCAATCGGACCTGGTGTGTTTTCCAAGCTGCTGGGTTTGGGACTCAAACCATGTAGTCAGCCATGTGGGACTTAGCTGCCTTAATCACCAAACCACTGGCTGGCCCTATGCCATAGTCCATTTTTCCTCTATGTCTCTTACTTGTCAGGATCCTGGGTATGCATGCACATGTGCTGGGTGTGTTTTTCAAGCCATCAGGGCCAGATTGAAACCACAGTCAGTCACGTGGGACCCACTTCCCTCTGCATAGTATTTAACTGCTGTGCCGTGAGGCTGGCCTCACTCATCCGTCCTTTACAAAGCTTGTACATTCCTTCCATGAGAAAGAGAGACCGAGACAGAGACAGAGAAAGAGAGACAAGCACCCCAAAGAGCAGCTTCATGCAGCAATCCCTCCCCCCCATCTCAGCTCATGGGTCTGGGTGCCCATGCTTGGCATACACAGGGAAGTCCCAGGATGTAAACTCAGGACCTTCCCATGTCAGTGCAGTTGTGTTACCATTAGGCTGCGGTCTGGGCCTAAAATGCATACTTTGATTCTATTTTCCCGTGATTGTCTTGAAGTCCCCTTATATCATCTCACTATGCTGCAAGTAGAAGTTTATAAAGTATGGCAATGAGTATAAGAAACTAGAGCCTTACAGAGAGGGCTGGAGAGTTTCGAAGGTCAAGAAATGTAGGTGAGGCTATGAGGTCTTTAGTCCCCTCCCCAAATTTCCCTTGGGGTCTGGGTCCTCCTTGTCCTATAAAATCAGCCAGTTACAGAGCCTATTCTCCTTCATTACTCACTCCTTTTGATTAAGGAGGCATTGAAGGTCTCTGTTAAAAGTAAATGTGGGGTCCAGCAGTTAGCGTAATGGCTATGTTGCTGGACTCCCACGTAGTCGACCGCAGTTCGTAGTCCCGGACCCAGTGGCTTAAACTCACGCCAGGCATGTGTGCGTGTGTGCCCAAGATCCCGAGAGGAGAATGGAGGAGAAGGGATTGCGGCGTGACCATCCCCCCGGGGGGTGATTTCTCGCTTTCTATCTCTCTGTCTCTCTCTGTCTGTCTGGCAAGCGCATGCGCCCTATAGCAAAAACCTCTTAAAAAAATGTGGAACCGTTGTGAAATCTTAGTATGTTCATAGTAATTGATTTCATTTGTTGAGTTTGGCTATAAGAATCTGATTACTATTGGGAGGTTTTTTGGGGGGGAAGAAAAAGAAAAGACATTGGTATTGGGGTAGGAAAGTGACCATGGTTTGGGAAGACTAAGGTAGAGGAAATGCATATAATAATAATAATAATAATACAGTGAATATATCTAAATGTCATAATTACAGTGAAAATCAATCATAATCACAATAGTACAAATGCCTACATTTTATTGACTACCTACTATGTGCCAGACACTGTGCTGAACTCTTTACATTCATTACTTAGTTATATCTGCCCCAAATCCCATGAGATAGATAATAATACAGTGCACATTTGACAGACAGGCGACAGAGGCTGGGAGATGTAGTGTTTTTCTTGCCATCTCTGTGTACAGAAGCAGGATTTGCACGTGAGTCTATTTCCAAAGTGCATTCGACTGATGAGAATCCAAGAGTGTTGATAATAAGCTGGGGGACAGAGATTAGCAGATGGCATAATGGTTACATCACTGGGTTCTCACATAGTCAACTGCAGTTCGAGTCCCAGATACGTTGGCTTAAAATTCACGCTGAGTGCATGTGTGCGTGTGTGTGTGTGTGTGTGTGTGTGTGTCCAAAATCCCAAGAGGAAAATGGAGGGTTGGTGATTCCGCACTTTCTTTCTGTCTCTCTGGTGAGCTCACGCACCCTATAGCAAAAATCCCTCTCTCTAAAAAAAAAGAAGCTGGAGGATGTCGTCTTGGTGGGGCATCTCACTCACTCAGCCAGTTACAGGAGCAGCTGGGGTTCTCCTAAGTTAGCCACAGACTGTGCCTCAGAGAATTGGCAAGGGGTATCATTTGGGACTTAATAGTCCAACTCCTTTTGATTTCCTCCTCTAGTACACATCCTCCTGAGCTTTTTTGTTTTTGTCTTTGTTTTAGGTTTGGTTCTGGGTATTTTTTAAAGTTTTTCTTAATTTAATTTTACTCATCATTGTTATTATTTATTTATTTTAATTTCAGCAGTGAGAGATACAGAAAGAGAGAGAGGGAAAGTGAGAAAGCAAGCCACCAGGTCTGGGACTCGAAACACAAATCAGCCATGTGGGAATCTAGCACCTTAACCACCATGCCACCTGCCAGTCTTCCATTCTTGCTTTCAATGGGTACATGTGGAGTATGGACTCTCCATGGCAAACTTCCTTTTCAATCTTAAAATACTGTGCCTTTTGGTAGTAAAAAGTCAATGTAAAGGGCTGACTGTAGTGCAGCAGTTATGAGAGTCAGATTCCACATGGTCAACTGTAGTTCAAATCCCGGCCCTGGAAGTTTAAGAAACACACTGGGAACGTGTGTGCACTCCAAATCATGACAGGATGAAGAAATCGAGGAATGAGGATTTGGTGTGACCATACCCCATTGCAGGTGCTTTTTCTTTCTCTCTCTCTGTCTGGCAAGTGCACACACCCTCTGGCCAAATAAAAAAAAGTCAATGTAGAGTCTCATTTTAGAAAAGAAAAAGATAGAGAAAAGTGAAAGAGAAAGGAAATAAAAATAATTCATGAACCCACTACACACGTAGAAAAGAACAGTTATAATTATGTACATGCTTGTGTGTGGTGCACACATATGGGTATGCTTGTATATACGTGTGTATGTATGCTCAGACACATGAGTTATACCTGTTTTGCATTTAAGAGGAGAGGAACTATGTCATGGAGTGGTTTCAATTTGAACCCTTCTGAGTCTCATATTTCCCACGTACCAAAGAGGGCAGATAGTAGTGCCTGCTTTATATAATTACTGTGAGGACTGAATAAAGCCAGTAGGTGAAGAACTGGCTACACGTAGTGGTGCTCAGTAAGTATTAACTGCAACCATTAGTATTTTTTAAAAATTTTATTTATTTATTTAATTTATTATTGTTATTATTTTTCAGTTTGCTGCAGGGCCAGTGAACTCACCAGAGAGAGAGAGAGAGACAGAGAGAGAGAGAGAGAGAGAGAGAGGAGAGAAAGTGAGGAAGCAAGGTAGGTTGCCAAGTCTGGGACTTGAACTGTGGTCAGTCATGTTGGGAGTCCAACACCTCAACTACCATGCCACCTGCTGGCTCCACACAACTGTTAGAATTGCTATTAAAACTTTAGCATAAACATTCTTCAGCATGATTCAATATTCTTACATAATATCACTTTAAAATAATTTTAGTGTTTTTATAATACAAGTAAGTATGCTTATTTATAAAACTAGAGATAAAATGATAAACAATAAAACTACCTGTAATTCTGTTGGTGAAGAGAAAACTACCATTAAATTTTAGTATATAAACTTCCAACTTCATACACACACACACACACACACACACACACACACGTATGTGTGTTTCATCTCTCTCTCTCTCTCCATATCTATCTTCTATCAATCTGTTCATATCTGCAACAATTGTAGTAATATGACCTACTTTTTTCCTCTTAAAAATGTTTTCTTTTATTGAGATTATTGCCTTAGGGTGGGTGTGCTTGCTAGAAAGAGAAACAGACAGAGGAAGAAACAGTGAGAGGAAAGTGAGAAATCACTCCCCAGAAGAGATGGCCACACCACAATCCCTTCTCTTTCATTCTCTTCCCAGAATTGTGGGCATGCATGCACATGTGCATGACTTTCAAGCCATCAGGTGTGGGACTTGAGCTGTGGCGGCCATGTGGGAGTCCAGTGACATAACTGCTACATCCTCTGCTGATCTCCTCTTAAAAATATATTTTCAACTTTATCTTATGCAATTACAGGATACACTCTACACACAAAAATTCTAACAGCTAAATAATAGTCTATGGGTAGATTTAACATGATTGATTGAGCTAATTCCCTTCTGCAGATGTTTGGGTTGTTCATAATTTCTTTTGCTTTTATATAGTGTTGCAATGACGACTCTGTAACCATATCTTTGGTTCTTGTTAGAATACATGTTTCAAATTGGACATTCTGAGTCAAAAGGCTTGCAGTTTTTTGGTTTTTTTTTTTAAGGTTTTTGATGAACAACCCTTAAGTGCTCTAGGGGACTTGAATTCGTGCTATGTGGCAGGGCTAGAGAGTCTGAGAGCAGGGTGTTCTCTGCTGCTCTGCAGCAAAGTTGGAATCCCAGCCTGGCTACTGTGTTAGGTATTGTGCTTCTGGGCCACTAATCCTCATGGTCAGCTGAAAACTAATCAGCCACTGCCTAGTCCCTTTTGTGTGAATGTTAGTCTAAGGATAGCAGAGGACACGCTTGAAAGAAGTGATTAGGATTGACAATAGACAGGTAAACAGAATCCTAATTCATGAGAATTTCCATTGTTCTCCTGACTTTAGTTCTACTATCATAAAGCAGACATAATCATCTAATTCAATTCAACAGACCTTATTGAACACCTACTTTGTACAAGGCTGGGAGATAGGTGTAAAAAAGTATACTGAGTATTTGTACAGGGTTCACACCTAACAAAGGGCTTTCATATACCTTTGAAAAAGCCTGAGCCAGGATTCAGGTGACCTGATTTCTAGAGTTGGCTCTGCCATTTAACAGAAGTATGACCTTAGGTTGTTGCTGCTTGCCATAAACACCAGGCCAAGAATCCATGCCTTTTCTGTCCTACAGGGTTTGTGTGATACTCATGGAATAAGATCCTACGAATGAGCCATAGATTAAAAAAACTATGAAATGGATAGTATTAGCATGCCTTGAGTTAGATGTAAGCCGAAAAAGGCCTTGGAGATCATCAGGGGCAATGATTTTTTCCTGCCATGTTCTGAGGAGTGGGGAAGGGCTTTAGCGATACTGTAGGGAGACTAAGCAGGCAGAGCTTGGTTCTCTGCTGCTCACTGAACTCCAGACACTGCAGTTAGACTGCTTATGTGTGAGGCTCTGGGCAAGCTACTGAAATTCCCTTGGAATTTCAGCAGTTTTCTTATCTGTAATATAAGAATATATATATATATATATATATATATATGTATTGCTATAAGGCACATGTGGACACAGAGAGAGACAAAGACAGAAAGTGAGAAATCTCTCCCCAGGAAGAATGGTCACACCACAATTCTATCTCCTCCAGTTTCCTCTCAGGATTTTGGGCATGCATGCATACATGCCCAGTGTGAGTTTAAGCCACCAGGTCTGGGACTTGAACCATGGTCAAATACATGGGAGTCCAGTGATGTAACCATTACACCGTCTGCTGGTCCCTAGGAATATACATTTCTGTGAAGCTTAGATAAAGTAATAAGGATACAGTGTTTAGGACCAAGAGAGGCACATAGCTAATATTGCTGTTATTTAATAGTTCACTTTAGGGTTTCTCTTACAGTTAGAGTTCACCGAAAATCGTGTCTGAAAAAAATCACTGGGTTCTCTCACTTATTTATGTATGTAGTATCACTATTTTTTAAATTTACATTTAATCACTGTCTTTTTACACTGTATGATGTAGGTTCTCAAAGCATAAATGCAATCATACAATCATGTCTAACTTCTTTTACAGATTGAACACCTAGAATGCCAAGAAGCCAGTGTCTGTATGTACACAAATATGCATGCACATGCATGGGCACGCATGTCAGCATCGTCATTATCTTAGTCCTCCATAACTCAAAGCCTCAGGTAACAGCGTGCTCACCTGAGGGTAATAAGAAAGGGTGATTGTGATGACTTGTTTGGGTGCTACTTCTGGGACTTAGGAGCTGCCTAAGAATACCTCGCCAGGGGACCAGCAGATGGCATAATGGTTACGTCGCTGAACTCCCACATGGTCAACAATGGTTTGAGTCCAGGACCCAAAGGCTTGAAACTCATATTGGGCGCGTGTGTGTTCATGCCCAAAATCCTGAGAGTGGAGTGGAGAAGAAGAGATTGTGGCATGGCCTTCCCCCCAGGGGATGATTTCTCGCTTTCTGTCTCTGTCTCTCTAGTGAGCATACATGACCTATAGCAGAAATCTCTCCAAAACAAACAAACAAACAAACAAGCAACAACAAAAACGACCTCATCAGTCACATACTGAGTGGCAAAGCTCTTCTACTCAATAAATCAGCATCCTTTGTGACAGCATCATTATTACCAAATTCCCAGCAGATACTAATCTTTGGGATCTGGGAATGAGAAAATGAAACTTCCTAAATAATGAGGTATTCTTAAAATATGTCCAACATTCGTTATACTCTTTTCTTCACTAATTATTATGGATATCTAAAAGGATTGTTGGATATGTAAGAACTAGCAATTTTTTCTCTTAAGAGAGATTTTTGCTATAGGGTGCGTGCACTCGCCAAAGAGACAGAGAGAGACAGGGAAACAGAAAGCAAGAAATCATCCCCTGGGTACATGGCCATGCTGTAGTCTCCTCTCTCCATTCTCCTCTTGGGATCTTGGGCACACACACTCATGCACCCAGCATGAATTTTTTAAGCCGCCAGATCCAAGACTTGAACGGCAGTTGAATACATGGGAGTCCAACGACGTAACCATTACACCATTTGCTGGTCCTTAGCAATTTTTTTTTTTTACTTGAAATAGTAAGTTTAATAGTATTTATAGAGAGTCTTACAAAAGATTTGTAAAGAACATTTGCTTCTAACAAATATTCAAGTTCTGGAAGGTGCCAACGAACATCACTGAGTAATATTTGAATAATGTCGCATTCAGTTTCTTAGCAAAGTTGAAAAGCATGACACAGTACCAAACAATTTCCACAGGACTTATTTTGCTTCCAACCTGGTTATTTCTTGGACTTCCATTCACAGGATTTGAATAAAGTATACTACACATACAAATGTATTAATTATTATTTTATTTGCAACAGTGATTTACCATTAGCACCAGACAGGGATACAAACACACAACTGCAAGGAACTAACCGAATAAATTCTTCTTGTTGTTGTTGTCTAGAGGTTTTTGCCATAGGGCACATGCACTTGCCAGAAAGACAGAGACAGAGACACAGAAAGCAAGAAATCAGTCCCCAGGGGGGATGGCCATGCTGCAATCCCTTCTCCTCCATTCTCCTCTTGGACTCTTGGATACGGAAGCACACTCACCTGGCGTGAGTTTAAGCCACCGTGTCTGGGATTCAAACCATGATCAACTACATGGGAGTACAGCGACATAGCCATTATGCCAACTGCTGGTCCCTAACTGACCAATTCTCTCTTACAAGTTCTGGTCCTGGTTTCTAGTAATGCCCTTAACCTTGAACTCTGCATCAGTGTTTCCCATTCTTGTTTTCTGCTTGACATCAGTAGATTCTTTCAAACAAGTAACACCTGCGTATTAATTAATAAGTGTTCATTCTCAGGTTAATTATAGTACCTCTAATAATTTCCCCAGTTTTTAAAATCAGTTTTTTTTTTGGTTTATCTTTTGTACATGTAAGAGAAAGAGAGGAAGCATCTTCAGTAGGATCTTGACATCATGATCCACCCCAGCTTCTGCCAATCTGAGATCACAAGCGTGCATGCATATGCATGCATCTGGGACACTCAGACAGGTCTCTGGACACGATCCCAGCACTTTCATGGGGCATCCTCACAGAGCATCATGTTTCACCATGGCATCACTGTGTAGCCCTGATTTTCCCAGTTTGTTGACTTATTTTTCACAGGAGTTGGAAAACCATAAATTTCCTGAGAAATGCTAGAAAGGATTTCTCACATGGAAGCACTACACGATACATTTTCCCAACTCAACACAGCAAGACCAGAAACATTCCATGTATGTGGCCATGTCATATGTTGCCAAGGATTTCAGGCAAAAGATAAACAAAAATGTGTGGTCCAAGCCAGGAACCTGGCTCCAGGGTAGGGTCTGCCACTCACTCAACTGTGGCAATCGGGGCCGGTCATAAAACCACAGGAGGATGCATGCACGGAGGAAGGTGTGCAAACATTTCAAGGTTGGGGAAAACATTTTTTAAAAGAAAGCTTTGGCAGAATGCCAGCATGGAAGATGGTCCAATGGGACCTGCTTCAGTTGACCTGAGGATGGCAAATGTGAAGTGTGACCATGTGCTCTGCACCCCTCATCCTAATGGATGACTGTTTAAGACACCTCCTCCAATTCCTAACCGACCAACTGCTACACGCATGCATATACATCCAAGCTAAAGGAATCACTTTCACAGGGCATTGGTTCACTTTCCTTTGATATCTGGTCATAGAGTGGAATAGTTTCTTTACATGTATATTATATGAATGTTTACGGAGAAATGAAATTAAAGCACCAGTTTATTTCAGTGCAAAAGATTTTGAAATCTGTGCATTTTCCATGGACTTTTTAGAGACCTTGCGCGTGTGTGTGTGGGTGTATGAATACATACGTGTGTATGTGTACTTTTTTCCTCAAGTATAAGTGTGTCTCTTCTTTTCCTTCCTTCCTACTTTCTTTTTCTTTCCTCTCCAGTTATTTTCTGTCTTTTTCTTTTTTCCTTCCTTCCTTTCTTCATTCTCCCAAGTCAAAAGATCCACAGTTTGCACTGTTGGGCCTGACAGAAATTAAGGTTACTTTTTCTCTGTGGCTTGCATGTCAGTCTCATAACCTCTTCTTATGTAAGTCACAGACCCCTGTCTGAAGGTGTTTTCTGCCTAATTGGAAAAACAAAACAGACACAGGAGACACGAAAGCAAATTGAGACTCCCGGTCACGTGGTTGATACCTCCTGTAGCTGCCGCCTGTGTGTGGGGAGGAAGGAGATGATTGGCAGCTAGAGTGGCCCAGGAAGACTTCTGGAAAGAGGTGGTATTTAGGGCTTGCAGAATATGTAGGGTTTGAGAAGGTAACAGAGCAGAGAAGAGACATTCCAGGCAGAAGAGCAGCCTAGTGAAAAAGGAGGGAAGTCTAATTGGGGATAAGAGAAGGTGATAATTGGGGGAAGAAGAGAATCAGGTCAGGGTGGACCAAAGGAGCCAGATGTTAATAAAAGCCAAGGATAGTAATAGATCAATTTGTTTGTTGGTTTGTTGATTTTTTTTTAAACTATAAAAGTAACTCATGGGAGAAAACTCAAAATAATTCAGCAGGGTATAGAATAAGAAATAAATTTTCCCCATTTACCCCTTAGGCTCCCAATTCTGGCTGGTGTCCTCTCTGAATCTTACATAAGCATGTGTAATAAGTGAATATCCTTTTTCTTTTTAAGCCAATGGAGTTACACCAAACATAACATGCTGCTATGTGCTCTTAAAAAAAAAAAGAAAGAAACAATTAAAATTTTAAAATGTAGACCTTTTTTAATTTTTATAGATAATCCCTTACTCTTGGGAAAGCTGGCTGATCAACCTCCTGTTTGTTCACTTGACAGTAAGAGTAAAAGTTTTATACCATAAGATTGTTACAAGTGTTAAAAGAGATGATACGCACAACACTGAACCAGTGCCTTGTACACAGTAAAAACTGAACAAATGCAACCTTTTTTTCTAACCCATGAGTTTTATTTGTTGCATAATACGCCACCTTACATCTTTCAGCTAGAAAAAACCCTAAGTTTGAACAACGATACCCCACAATCAATCAGAACCCAATTCAAATTTGCTTTGAGGGAGGGAACACCACCATTCTACTCAATTAAGAAAAACATTTCTTTTTTTTTTTAAAACTGAATCATTTTATTTAACTTTACTTATTTATTTATTTTAATTTGACCAGAGAGGGACAGAGCAAGAGAGAAAGTGAGAAAGCAAGCCACCAGATCTGAGACTCAAACCACTGTCAGCCACGTAGGAGTCCAGCATCCTTAACCAGCACTCCACCGGCTGGCCCCAAGAAAAACATTTCTATAGACCAGAGTTTGTTTATGTTTAACACTTATTATGCCATGAATTTGTAGGGAATAGGTTCCAGAAGTTCTGGCTTCTTTCCTTTAGTTCTCACAAAGTGTGCTTCTCTGGGCGTAGCAGGCTGGCACTTCAATTGAACCCAGGTAGCTTTCTCTTTGGATTCGTCTTTTCTAGTCATTTTCTTCACATGCTTTAGAAGCAATCTCTGCTCTTAGAATGCTTGAGATGCTCAATACGCACATTAATTCCTTAACTTGTTTGTTTACAACAATGCCAACAGCGTTCTGGGTAACATTGCACAGTCTTCCAGTTTTGCCATGGTAACATTTGTGGGCCCCTTCTGTTTTTGAACAGTGCCCATTCCCTTGATGTCTAGAATATCACCTTACATGTATGTTGCCAAAGGAACCACTCCATGTTTCCTCAAAGGCCTAGAGAACATATATCGAGTGCCTCTCCTCTCTTTTGTGTTCGTCATTTTGGTGAATTACTGGAAGATGGTGGTTCTGGCCAAAAAGTCAAACGTGACTTTCTATAGCAGACAGTATTGACACTCTGACCCTACAATGCTTTACTCTTAGCCTTTCAGTGTGTGTTGCCCAATTTCCAACTTCCCACTGTTAGCACCTACTTTTCTTTATCTTGGGCTTTGCTGGCTACCAGGGCATGCTCTATCCACAGGGGCTCATGGAAGGCCAGAGGTCTGGGTAATTAGTAACCACCCTTTTTCCTAGTAGCCTTTGGCTAGTATTTGTTGGCAGTTCCTATATACATACCCCAACTCCCTCACCCCTCAGATAAGATAACTCTGAGTGTTCTCTCTCTCCCTCCTCCAGTTCCTCAGTGACATTAAGCTCCAGCGATAAGGATAACTGACTTAATTTGTTCCCTTCCCTTTTCTCTAAGTCTGCCCTTCTCTGCTGCCATTTCCTGGGATCCCTCCCAAATCAACCACTTGCATTTGAACACTTAATCCTCTGACCTGCTTCGAAGGGTTCCAAATTAAGAAAAAAAAAAATTAACTTTGTCAATATGTGTTTAAAAAATGAACAATGTTTTATTTTTATTTCTTTAATTAAGAGTGAGATCGGGCTGCTTTTCCCATGTCGTCGGCCAACCGTGCTGCCTTTTTTCTGCTCTCTGCCTGTTCCTGTACTTTGGTCATTTATCTATTGGGCTGTTTGTCTTTTCCTTATTGATTTGTAAGAGCTCTTTGTAAATAATAAAAATTGGCCCTTTGTCTATTATGTGATCCTGTTTCCCACATTGTTGCTTGGCTTTTGACTTTGTTTAGGTCTCTGTCTCTTTGGGCTATCGAGAAGTCAGAAATTTTAATGTGATCAAAGAGAGGTTCCGATTTTTAAAAATCCCCATTTCTTTCCATTCATTTACTGCTTTGATTTTAGTTTTTCCCATAAAAGAGACAAATAAGATGGATGAAACAGTCAGGCAAGAAGAAGCCTTGTTAAGGCACTCTTCTGCATACGGATCATTTTCTATATGTTTTTTATATTTACACAGTTATAAATTATACACACACACACACACACACACACACACACACACACACGTAAAGTTCTAGCATTATCTGCTGCTCTCTGGAAATGATCCACCAGCGACCACAGATACTCCATGCGCTGTGTGCATTTCTTTCTTATTTCAAAAATCAAGTTTCGCAGCACGAACATGCTTTTCTGTAATCTAGCCTGACCTGGGTGGTAGAAGCCATTTCCTGTATTTAACACCTGCTGCAGAGAACTATCAGTGCCTCTGTGTGCAGCTGCTCAGTTTAGTATTGAGAATGATTAACTACATATCTAAAGTTTCATCATTGTCTCCTTGTTTCCTAAGACTTAAGGGTTTTTTCCCCCTCTTTGCCTCCGTTGCATCCTGGGTTGGTCTGCAGAGGCAGCAGCATCCAGCCTTGCCTTCTTCAGACTGAGTCGTGTCTACGTTGGGCTTAAATATGAGGGTAGGTGAGAAGAGGGCTTCCCCACACTCAAGCTATACATGGATCACACAGCTTGGGGAAAAGCTCAGAGGCTCAGGGCGTGGGTTCTCTGGCTCTCCCTCTATTCCATTATTGTGTCCTCTTCTACTGCAAATACTCGTATGTGCTGGGAGAGGGGTCAGAGAGGTTGCTCATTAATTTTTTTTTTTTAATAAGAGATTTTTACTATAGAATGGATGCACTCACTAGAGAAAGAGAGATAGAAAGTGAGAAATCACCCCTCCCCCGGAGGGATGGCTGTGCCACAGTCCTTTCTCTTCCATCTCCTCTTGGGATTTTGGGCATGCACACACACACACACCAACCTGTTTTAGACTGCCAGATTCAGGGCTTGAACTGCAGTCATCCTGTGGGAGTCTAGCTCCTTAACCACTATGCCACCTGCTGGTCCCACTCATTAAATATTAATATTTCGAGTCCATTGTAATGTAGGTCACACTAGTGCCCTGGTGGTGCAAGTGAGAATTCCGAACTTTTTAAAAAAATGACTCAACTAGGTCATCAAATGCAAACAAGGACTCTTTCTGTTCCTTGAAGCTTTTGAGCGCGTGCTTACCTCAAGCCATATCTACTTTTCTCTCCTCCTTTCGTGGTGTTTACATTTTTGCTTCAATGTTTGTTCCTGGAGCGGCAGTACTGCCTACCCAATGAGAAGAAACCAACTCTCCCCCAGCTATGCACCGTCTTCCCACTTCATTTATTCCAAAGCCTGGACCTCTACCTGCAGCCATGTTATTGCTTTGTTTTCTTGCTTACTGTGGTTTGCCCGTTGGAATGTACTCTCTGTGCAGGTGGAGGATTTGTTCTGGATCCTGAGCACCTGACAGCCACAGAGTAGGTGCTCCAGATAATGATCCACACGATGCTTTCTGGGAAAGCGAGTGATTCAGGTAGAGAAAATCAGTACTGACCCCTCAGCTGGCCTGAGCCTTTGTCATTGGCTACATGGTCATGGCGCCCATGGAACAGATGTTTGTCATTGTTCAGAGAGAATGGAGGATTCAGCTATCTATGTCTGGGACATTGCTTGTGTTTAAAATTTCCAAAAAGAAAATAACCAACCCTGTGATGTGAAACAGCTTTAAGAAGTAAAGCTTGAAGAAAAACACAGGGGCCAGGAGAGACAAATATGATAGATGAAACGCTCAGGCAAGAAGAAGACTTGTTAAGGTCTTCTTCATAGGGATCATTTTATATATGCTTTTTATATTTATACAGTTATAAATTATACACACACCAGGACTTCACATAGGAAAAGTCCCTGGTTTGTATCCTGGGGCCTCCCTGGGCACGCCAGAGGCACATAGGCATGCAGGTTCGTGATTCAGGCTGTCTGGGACTGGGGTGGATTGTGGTGTGGGGACCCTGGTGGGGGTCCCCCCCCTCATTTTTCTCATGGAAGAAACAAGTGGATGGGCTTTGAAATGAAAAGAATGCAGAAATAACAGAAAGAAGGGAAATCCATTTTAGAGAGGAGATCAGAGCCTAAGAATGTACCCTTTGAAAGAGAAGGGGTCTCCATGGAAAGGGCCCCCTGGAATGCATGAGAACAAAGGTTACATGGCCTTGTGGACATCTGCAAAGCTTTTCAATGCCAGGGCGAGTTAACACAAGACCAGAAGAGAGCTTGTGTAACTTAAAGGAAAACCGTCTCAGGCTTGGATTATTTTTAGAGGCAGCAGGAAGGAGAGTGAGTTGTACTATTCTCGTTCGCGTTCTCGGTGTCTTTCCCTCTCGTTTCTGCCTTCTCTCTTTCTCTATCTCCATCCTTGTCTGTCTTACTCTTGCTCTCTCTGTTATGCTCACTGTGTATTGAAATGTCTACCTCCCTCTCCTCCCGAGAGCCTTTTATGAGCGATGTGTAAACAGAAGGTTTTGTATGTGAACGCATCAGCAGTCATTTGAGTGGCTTCCATAAAAACTTTCTGAAAACCAAATCAAATGAAAGCCAACCCATAAACTGGGTAAAACAAAAGGGCTCTTTGGACTTGAAAAGGTTAGAGACGACTGCAGGGGCTGCACACATGGTTCGATCGTGTTCGAAGCTGGGGTTTTAATTTAGTTTTCCTCTTTACCCTGTAGAAGTTCCTCACTGCTCAACTGCTAATGCATTTCCAACTGAAATTTTGTAAATTATATTGGGAAACACGCTCAGCTAGAATAGATTGTGCAAGCTCTCATAATGGCTTCCCGCTGCTGCAGCTGGCGATATGGGGCTCTTTGGGAGCAATGTGTGTGTGGACGCACGTCTTAAGAACTCTCTCCACTTTATCCCTATTGGCCGAAGGCTTTGTGCTCTCAGTGCCTGACTGTGAGCCGACCAGACTTTTCACCAACCCTGAAAGCTGGGCCTCTGCAGCTCCCCCTCGCCATCTAGACAGGGCATCCTCTAAACCCTTTCTCGTCCATCGCTAATAAAGTCACTTCTCACCAGTCCAGAAGCACATATGATTCTTCTAAAGTATAGCTCTCATTATGCCAGTCCTTTGCCAAAACCTCCGGCAGGGCACCCTTGTCTGCAAAGCAAAATCCTGGTGGGCTTACTTGCTTTGTTTTTTAGCAAGACATACGAGGTTAGCCAAAATTTTGACCCCAATCCATTGTGTCATTGGAAAAGTCATGAAGTATTTTTTTGTATATTTTTCTGTGCAAAAGTGCATCATGACTTTTCTGATGATCCAATATTTTTCTAACAATAGATCCTATTAATCTGCTTCATGGATAAAACATATTTGATCATCTCTCATTCCTGTCTGATATTTCCCTAGACTAAAACCTCGCCTCTCACTGGACAAATGCACATCTGCTTCTACTCCCACTTTCCCATACTTCCTTCTCTCTACTGTACCCACATACTTCACCTACAAAATGAAATCCAGGAATCAACAGGTGGCGTAGTGCTTAAGGCTGTAGACTCCCACAGGGTTGACCACAGTTTGAGTCCTGGACCCAGCAGCTTGAAACTCACACCAGGTGTGTGTGAACGTGTGCCCAAAATCCTGAGAGGAGAATGGGGGAGAAGGGATTGTGGCATGGCCATCCCCGCTGGGTGATGATCTCTTGTTTTCTGTCTCTCTGGCAAGTGTGCCCTATGGCAAAATCTCTCTCTCTTAAAAAAAAAATGGAATCCAATCCCCTTTTTCTAGTGTATATTATCATTGTTCTTTAGCTGCTTTTCTCAAACACATCAAACTTTCTCTTTCTACCCACTTACCTTGCTTTGTTTTTAGATTTTTGTTTTTGTTTTTGTTTTTGTTTTTTTTGATTGTTGCCTTAGGGTGCATACACTTACCAGAGACAGAGAGGAGGAAAGTGAGAAATCACCCATCATCCACGTGGGGATGGCTGTATCACAATCCCTTCTCCTCCATTCTCCTCTTAGGATTTTGGGTACATGTACCCAGCATGGCTTTCAAGCTGCAGATTCTGGGGTTTGAACCATCATCGACCATTTTGGGAATCCGGCACCTTGGCCACCATACCACGATTGGCCCCAGGAAATCTTTTCTAAAAAATTTTTTTTCATTGTAATTTCTAATTTACCTACATAGTTACACATCTTTGGGGTGTACAGTGTGATTATTCAAGATACACATAGTGTGTAATAATCAAGTCAAGCAAAGAAACACATTTACCATCTCCAACACTTACATTACTTTATATTATGCAAATCAAAATTTGCTCTACTGGTTATTTGGAAATTCATATTAAATTATCACTGACATTTTTTACTGTACTTTCTATAATCCATTCCAATTGTTTCCATGCACCCCTCTCTCTCTCATTTGCTGTTCCCTGTGCCTGGAAACCTTTCAGTAGATAGCACATGGATGGTGACATTAATTCACTCAGTTCTTGGTCAAATGTCATCTTAAGAGGCTTTTCCTGTCCAACTGACTTGTGGAATAAAAATATTTATTTATTGTAGTCTTGCTCCACGTGGCAGAAAGTGCCCTCGAAATCCATCCTACTTTTCTCTCTTTCAGTAATAAAACTCCCAGGTTGTATCTGTGCAGACTGTTGCCCAGCTAAAAACTACCTTTTCTAGCTTCCCTTGCAGCTTTGTGTGACCATGTGACTAAGACCAGACCAATGGGATGTGAGTAGAAGTCATGCTGTGACTGTCAAAGTAGGACGTAGAAGAATACCATCTGCTCTAAATGCTGAGGGTTGGCAGAGCGGGATGGAAGGAATGTGGGACTCTGGATGATTTATGGAACAAAACCACCTACCCCTTGATCACCTACCAACTTAAGTGAGAATGACATAAACCTGTCTTGTGAAAGTTATGATTACTTAATGTTTCTTGATGCAGCTGAGCCAGTGTCTGAACTAAAACACACCAATGAACTGTCAGCTCCAAGAGGGTCCCCAGCACATAGATCAGTGCCTGGTGTATAGGAGGAGTCAAATTAGCATTTGGTGACTGAAGTTGTAGAATGAAGTTGGGAATAGATGAGTTTGTAGGCTCAGCCATGGCAGAGAATAAAGCAGCAACTCGAAGTGTTCCTCTGCTCTGCCAGTTCCTGGGACTTGAACATCTGTGGTTGGGACAGGGGAGCCCCAGGTTGGGAGCCAGAAGACTAATCAGGAACTCCTCCTCCCTAGGCTGGGTGAACTCCATCGGGCCTCCCAGCCTTTGAGTCTCCATTCCTCCTACTGCGAAATGGAATTGTGGTAGTCACTCAATTCCTTCAGGAAGAAGCAAAGATGGTGAAGTTGGGGGCTACTCAGGAAGCCAATCAATGATCCTTGAGGGAAGGGCTGTCACTGTGTGACCTGCATTTCAACTTCTCCCTCTCACACCAGACTTTGGCTTGCATTGAGTTGCTTCCTATAAGATTCCTTCCAGCTACTGCCCACCCCATGGACTTGGCCACTACACACAGAACAGCCTTGAGTGGCCTGCTGCAAGAGAGAACCCAGGCTTACTCCAGCAGGAGAGGAAAAAGATCTGGTGCAATACAAGGCCACTCCCTCTTATGCTTTCTTCCAGAGACAGGCAAGGAAAGCAGACAGCATGCTAACACAGGGGATGGGAGATTTCCCCACATGGAATTGCTAGAAACAATTGAGCCAGTAAGCTGGTAAAAAGAATACACGTTCAAAGGGCAAATCCCAGACTTCTGGTGGGAATGAAGCCCAGTGCCTATCCACAGGAGCCATGCACTTACCTTGGAGTGGGCAGTGCCATCCATGTCTGGGTGAGATGAAGAGAATTTTATTTTTGTATCCATTTGTTTATTTGTTTGGAATTATCTCAGAGAACGGCCAATTGACTTTCAGGTTTACTCAGTTATTCATCAAGCAAATATTGTGTACCTACTGTATACACTGCACTGTGCCAGGTACTCTGAAAGACAAGTCAAAGAGGAAGGGAACAGGTTATTACTGGGTTCCAATATTGTGCAGCCTTGGCATGCATTTTCTTATTTTGTTCTTAAAACATACTTACGATAGCATGGTATTCCTACGACTGAGGCTAGAGAGGGTAAGCAACATGCTCAAGGTCACACAGCCAGGAAGAGATGGAGAAGGAACAAGGCTCTGGACTAATGGGCTACAAAATCTATACTCTCTCCACAAGAAGTTCCTACTCTTTCTGAACTCACCACCAGGCATTTGTTTATACCAACAATAGTTATTGGGCATCTACTTAAATAACTATTACTAGAGCATAATGTACTTACACATGAGTATACCTAAGACAAGGGAGCAGCTCAATGAATTCCCACTTGTCATATGTGTCTGTTACAGGGATGAGTACACCCACATAACCAACATAGATCAAGAGAAAGGTCACTGAAGCATCCACAAAGCCACTCTAGCCTCTTCCAGTTATTATGCCTTCCTATTAGAGAACTACAATTCTGACTTTTTATTTTGTCCTCCCCCCGCCCCCCACCACCAGAGAATTTTGGTATAGGGCATGTGTGTTCGCTGGAGAGACAGAGAGAAACAGAGAAACAGAAAGCAAGAAATTACCCCTTAGGGGAGATGGCCACACTGGAATTCCTTCTCTTCCATTCTCATCTTGGGATTTGGGGCACACACACATGCACACACATCTGATGTGAGTTTTAAGCTCCAGGTCCAGGACACAAACCAAGGTCCATTACATGGAAGTAAAGTAATGTAACCATTACACCATCTGCTGGTACCATGACTTTTTATTTATTTATTTTTTTAGGTTATTGTCATAGGGCACAGATGTTTGCAGGAAGGAGAGACAGAGAGAGCGAAAGTGAGAAATCATCTTTCAGGGGATGGCCATGTTGCAATCCCATCTTCTTCATTCTCTTAAGATTTGAGGCACACCACACACACACACACACACACACATCCAGCTTGATTTTCAAACCACTGGGTCCAGGATTCGAACTACAGCCAGCCATGTGGGACCCAGCACATTAACCACTATGTCATCTGCTGGCCTCCCACCGTCTTGACTTCTAATCAAAAAATGAAAACCCTGCTGAGTATCTCTCTCTCTCTCTCTCCCCGCTTCTCTTTATATCTCTGTCTGGTTATAAACTTGGTGCCAATGCACACATACAGAATGTACTCTTTTGTGTCTGACTTTTTTTTTTTTGCTCGAAACAAAGCTTAGGAGTTGCATTTAGGTGGCTGTGCATAGCCGCAGCCCTTTCATTGCCACAGCTGTCTAGCATGCCGTTGTGTGGACCCACCACAAACTGTGAATCTGTCTACTGTGACGGGTGTGTCTGCACTTTCCAGTTGTGTGCTATTATAAATGGTGCTCTGTGAGCTTAAACATTGTAGTACATGTCGTTGGGTGGACACACAGATGTAGCCCTGTGAGCCTATACCTAGGAGAAATGTGCTAAGAGTCTTGGAGGCAATATCTGACTGAGTTCCCCCAGCAACCCTTTGAGCTGTACAATTATTAGCCTAATTTTACAGATGAGCAACTTAAGGCTTGAGAAACTTCAGTGAGGTTGCCAAGGTCCAGCAGGGAAAAAGCAGCAGAGCGCATAGAAAGCCAAGTCTTTGTCTTCAGAGCCGGAAGCCTCACTCACTACAGTGGACTACAGCATGCTGGGCCTCAACCTCTTCACCTAGGATCTTGGTACAACCCCAACCAGACAAAAGAGACACCATTTAGGAGAAGAAACAGAGTGTAGCAGAGGTTGAGAGCACAGACATGGGAACTAGGCTGCCTGAGTTTAGGAAAAGAAACAGAGTGTAGAAGAGGTTGAGAGCACAGACATGGGAGCTGGGCTGCCTGAGTTTAAATCCCAGCTTCTGCATTTACCAGCTATGTGACTTTGGACAACTTGTTTCTTCCTTCTGTTGCTCAATTTCTGCATCTGTGATTTGGGAACTATGGTGAAGAGTAAAGAAGTTGATGCATTCAGAATGCCTACAGTATGCTTGGCATGGGCAAACACAGTAAATATTAGCTGTTATTAATACTGTGGGGTGAGTAACAATATGTGGCTATTGGATGAAGTACAATAGCCCTAAAAGTAGGCTAGCTGCAGTAGTAACACAGTGCTTTGTGATGCCAAAGCTGCATGGGAGATCCTGGGTTTGTTTCCCCAGATCACTTGTATGTATTGGGTTGTATGTGCATGCCTATGACCCTGGCAGAATGATTCCATTCTCATTTCCCCCTCTGGCTGCTGATTTTGGTCTTTCTTTAAAACTTCTTGGTCTAGAGAAATCTTCCAGGTAGGGTGATCAACTTATTCTGGCTTCTCTTGGACTCTTACTTTAGTCCTGAGAAAACCAGGACAGTTAGATGCAAGCTCCCAGGGTGCTACCTGGGTGCTGTATTCAGTCTCCCCTGGGTTATCATTCCAAGAGCCCATGTGGTTTAGTCAGATGCTATTTTGATGCTGCAGAACAGGAATCCAAACAGCGAACATTAAAAGACAGGGACAGCCCTTTCAGAGATGACTGAACAACTTCCAGAAATTCATAGATGAACATATGTGTGTCTGACATTTGCATGCCGTCCTACAGTTTAGCACTCAATCCCATGTGTTATCTCAGCTGATGTTCATACCAGATCTATGAGAATGTCTCTATGTGCTGACAAACACATGCATACACAAGTATGCACACAGAAGCTCAACAACCTCGTTCATTCAACTATGCTCTCACCTACTTAGTTCACCACTCTCTCCTCTAAGCTACACATAATGAGTGCTCAGTAAATATTTGTCAAATGACTGATACCACCCATACATGTTTTATGAGTTCAGGACTGTGCCATGATCTTCTAGAGACGCAGCAGAATTGGAATTAGATGGGCCTGGCTTTGAGTCTCACATCTACTGATTTCAAAAGAATTCAAAAACAGACCCTGAAAGCAGCTAGTAAGTATTATTATATAAATATGTGAATGAAAAAGAGAGAGTAGACTGGGACCAGCAGTTGCCGTAATGGCTATGTCGTTGGACTCCCAGGTGGTCGACCATGGTTCGAGTCTCAGACCCGGTGGCTTAAACTCACAATGGACGCATGTGCATATGTGCCCAAGATCCCAAGAGGACAATGGAGGAGAAGGGATTGCAGTGTGGCCATCCCCCAGGGGGTGATTTCTCACTTTCTGTCTCTCTGTCTCTCTCTTTCTGGTGAGCATGCATGCCCTATAGCAAAGACCTCTCAAAAAAAAAAAAATGGAGAGAGAGGAAGAGTAGACCACAGAGACTGGGGCCCCCCACTCCATCTCAAAAGTGAAATCTCTGTTCATGTGCCATATTTATTGCCAAAAGACAAACCTGGGTTTGGGATGGGTAAGGTAGGGTGTCAAGTTTTCTGATTTTTAAATGTTGGAAGCTAATAAAAAAAAAAAATAGACCAAAAATACTATGTGAGTCAAATCAAACAGAACTAGGGGCCATGCTAGCTAGGTTCTTTGGTCCTGAGTTTCCAGTCTTTAGCTTATAAGTTACGGGAGCTTGGGTGCATCAGTGAGTCTCCCCTAACTTCAGTTTCCTCAGCTGTAAAATGAGGCTACGTCCTGCCCTCATGTTCTCTCCAATGTGCTGTGAGACACTCGTGGGAAAGCACACGTAAGATATGATGGCTCCCCCCCCCCCCAGGATTGCATCTTCTTTTAGCATTCTGTAGGAAGTGATACACTTATAAGGCATGTTCATTTTCTAACTATGTTTGAACTTGTAGCACATTTTGTGTAATGTCAGAATTACCCGCCCCCATCCTTTCCTGCATTTCAGTAGAAATGTTGAGTTGATCGTGTCGGTAGTAAATTAATCAAGGCTTTTGAAAGTCATTTTGTTGAAGTTAAAATTCCTCTCATACTCTGACGGATATGTCCACCGACATCTGCTCACACCCTTGACCCAGGGAGTTAGATGCTACTAAAAATATAAAGTTTCCCTTCATTCTATCAGATGGATAGCTTGATGACAAATGCTGGAAGTCTGGTTGTTCTAAATACTAGAAAGCTGGGGTCTAGTCAGTTGACCACATTCAATGTGTCACCAGACAGGAAGAGGCAAGGATCAGAAGAGAAGGGAGAGCAGGAAGAGGGCTTCTCCAACAACTTGTCTTTCTAGAGCCTATAAGGAGCTCAAGAAAAGGATGAACCCTGGGGTCTGCTCCAGGGCAGGAAACACAGGGTGCAAAGACTTGTTAAGCAGCAGAATGGCAGGAGCAGGGGTGTCTTATATCCGTGCACTCCCAAGGCCAGAAGTAGAAATAAGAAGTATTGACAAAGGGGGATGCCAGGGGAGGAAAGTGGGGTCGGGACTCTTCAGAAAGTCCTAGAAGAAAATGGTCATTGGGCTGAGTGGGGACTAAAACTTGCTCATGACCTCAAGAACTTTGTAGTGTGAGAGCAAAAGACCAACTCATGGTCAGCAGACAATAGCTTATTTCAGAGATAAAGATCAGTAGGATTTAAAAAAATAGGCATTGTACAACATTTTACAATAATTCCCTCCTCAGGACTCTCTCATCAATCACTTTACCCAGTGTCCAACCTCCCTCTCTCTGCTCCCTCAGTGATAGCCTCAGACTGAGCACCTGACTGAGGGGCACTCATCCATTGACTGACATGCTGAGCCAATCGTGAGAATCCCCCTTTCTCCTTGGGGTCTGAGTTAGGTGACTCTGAGGGCTGTTGGAAATTGGGCAATGAGCTCTGGGCTTGAAGCTGAAAGGCTACAAATAGAAGGAGGAAGCAATCATCCATCTCGGGCCAGGCATAGGCTGATGCATGATGGGAGAAACTTCTCAAGAAAGAGCCAAAATGGAAAGGGGGGGGGCAGAGGCTCCTTAAAAGGAAAGTCCCCTGCTCAACCCACCCCATGGCCAATAGATAGATAAGCTTCGAGACTGTTCTAGTCCCTATAAAGTAGTTCTAGTTTGTAGATGCCTCCAGAGCCCTGTATGTGAGTCTTACCACCTCATTTTCTTTTCTTTAGGTAAATGAGAATTTATTTTTCTTTTTTTTTTTTTTTTGGAGAGGTTTTTCTTTTTACTATAGGGTGCATGTGCTCGCCAGATAGACAGAGAGAGACAGAGAGACAGAAAGCAAGAAATCACCCCCCAGGGCGGATGGCCACACTGCAATCCCTTCTCCTCTGTTCTCCTCTCGGGAGCTTGGGCACGCACACACACGCGCCCGGCGTGAGTTTTAAGCCACCGGGTCTGGGATGCAAACCGCGGTCAACTACATGGGAGTCCAGAGACATAGCCATTACTCTAACTGCTGGTCCCAAGAGAATTTCTAATACTTGAGCAAAAGCTCTTGTACTAGTCAAGGCTACACTTCTACCCCAGCCCATTCTCACCACAATCCCATAAGATGGATACTGTCAGGATTGTCCTCAGGAAACATTCTGTAATAGGGTCAAGGTCAGCCAGTGTGTGAGAGAACCAGGACTGAAACCCAGGTCTAAGGACTCTATGCCACACAGGCATGCTCAGTTGGCAAGGGAGGTCCTAGGACATGAAGCCAGGGTCATTTCACATGAATCTAGTTGTGTCAGCGCTACACAACTGCCTGGCCCCTATTTTCCTGGTTAGATCCACCGCCTGAAAGTATGTTATTATGTGCATCTCTGGTGTCTCTCTGTGTGTTCAAGTTTTCTTTTTTTAAATAGATATCAATCAGGGCCAGCAGGTGGCATGGTGATTAAGGCCCTGGACTCCCACATGGTTGACCACAGTTCGAGTCCTGGACCTGATGGCTTGCTTTCTCGCTCTCTTTCTCTCTGTCTCTCTCTAGTGAGCACATGTGCTTTGTAGTATTTTTTAAAAAGTAATAATAATAATAAATTAAATTAAATTAAAAATACTTTAAAGAATATATAGGTCACATTGGACTAGGATCTACTTCGAGGGTCTTATTTTTACTTAGTCGTCTCTTTAAAGGCCCGGCCTCTAAATGTAGTAACATTCTGAAGTATTGGGACTATGGATGGTTTCAGTGCATGAATATTGGAGGCTGGAAGAGGGGCAGTTTGGAGCATAGCAGTAACTATCAAGTCTCTCCTCCAATGCCATTCTTCCAGGAGCGTTTCTTGGACACTCTACATAAAGAGGTGCAGGTAGCTCACCTTGGGGTGTGCTTGACTGAATGGGGCTATGTCAGCCATGTTCTCAGGGCCCAGCACCTGCACTACCTGGATTGTATACCCATCCAAGGGTAGGGAGGCTTTTCCTTTGCCAAAGGCACCACCTGCTCATGAAACCAGGCTGCCATGGGCTATATCTGCCCAGAGGGGACAACTTTCTCTTATTCTGATAAAGACACCACATAAGCAAGTGCCCTGGCTATCATATACCCACCAGCTTGTCATCCTACCCCCGTCTTCTTTACTGCACTTACAATGGTCATTATGGTGGTTTAGTGCTTTGTTTTGTGTTTGACTGTCTCCCCCTTTAGAAGGGACCTTGCCCTATTCTTTGTCACATCATTGGCCTCTCCAGCTGTGCATCAATCTACTAGAAGCAGGAGAGTACTTTTCTAGCCCTTCCAGCCCTTCCTGGATGATACTGGACCTCTCCCCACCCTCTCCTAGCTCTGATGAACTCCCTCAGGAGAAAGGGCAGATGGAAGGAGAGTTGAGTGACTTTCCAAGGATGGTTATGGAGCCAGGTTCACCAGAGGTCAGGCTGCTGGCTGGCCTGAACCCTGGCTGCTGGAAATGCTGAGTGAGATGGAAAACTGTCTCCAGCAGAGAGGAAGGAGCTGAGTGAGCCTTGGAGACATGTAAGGTGCCCTTACAAGGGAGAAAGAAAGCAAACACAACATTGCTGTGATAGAGCCCACAGTCCACATAAAAATGCCATGAAGGCAGGCCCAGCACAGATGGAAGCAGGGCCATGTCTCTGTAAGGGCAGCCCATAATACCTGCAAAACCGGGGAGTCAATCACTCACACCGCTGGCATGTTGCTGAAGACATTGCCCTCCAAGGAAAATCATTTCCTGACCCATTGGTTCATCTATTTCAGGGTGTTGTTTTTGGAATAACAGCAGCCCTATAGCTTACAGTAGCATTATTTGGATATTTTTCTGGAGGCCTGGTGGAAGCCAGAGCCTCTTGGTGGCCCTTCTCTGCTAAGGATAGCCCTGCCAGGTCATTGCAAGCCCAGAGAAACATTTCTGAGAATTCCTTTTCATGGCTCAGTGGGCCATTGTAAACCCAGGGTAATATTTTTCCTTGCAGGTGAACATATTCATTTTTTGGGTTGTTGTTAGGTCACACAAAGTCCTAGGAAGTGGCCTATTGTTCCGGGTTGGAAGGCAAAGGCATATCAATAATGACATTCTTATTAAAGGCTTGATGAATGAAATACAATAATGAAGTTCCTTTTGTTCTTGCCCATGGGGCCCACAATTGTTAATCTATAACTTGCTATATGGATTCAAACTTATTAATCATTTTAAAGTAAAATTCTATTTAATGACTAAAATGGGAAATGAGGCCTCGATGAAATGAAATGTCAATCTGGCCCCATTTTCCTCCCTAGTGGATGCCAAGTGGCACAGAGCTCGAGTTTGCTTCCCAGAGAAGGTTTGCGGGAGCCAAGGTGGGCAAGCCTGGAAAAGGCTGGTGGAGCTCGTGGGTAAAGGTGTCATCTCTACCCCATGCACAGGTGTGGACAAGGCTTCGCAACTCCAGGTGACACCTCTGGTTTCACCATGTTGGTGTTGGCAGCTGCTCCCTGGGAAGGCAGGCCTTGCTCTGTTTCCCACTCTAGTTGCTAATCGGGGCTAGAAAGCTGAGCTGGAAAGGGCTCCGTCTTTGGCCAGAACTTCTCATCATGAGGATGCTAACTTCTGAGATCTGTAAAGCACTTTTTGGATCCATGAAATACTTTTACAACCATGGTCCCACTTCACCTCACAGCACTCTGCTCCTCAGAGAGGACCACTCTGCTGGCCCAGTGGTTCATCTATTTCAGGGTCTTGGAGCAGAGAGATGAAATGGGCAGATGGCTGAACAGACTCCAGCACAGGACTCTCAGCCTTCAGCCCAGTGCCCCTACATGCCCTATGGTATGTCAGATTGAATCCATTTAGAGAGTCCAGGCAGAACACTCAGGGGCTTGATCCCAGAGGAAAGGAGAACACCTCTGCTATTCTTTATAACAGGGCCACACAGTGGAGAAAGTCCTGGCCCTGATGTTTGTGGGAGGGTACATGGCTTATTTGGTTTATTCTCCCTTGGTTCTATTCTTTCATAGTTCTAGGGCTGACTGGGCTCAGCTACGTGGTTCTTGCAAGGACCCCTTCATGCAGTTACAGTCAAACAATGGCTGGAATCACCTTGAAGGCTTCTTAACTCTCATATGATGGTCAAAGATGGTTGTTAGCTAGAACCTAAAAGGCCTCTCCGTGTAGCCTGGGCTTCCTTACAACATGGCGAATGGGTTCTAAAAGTAAGCACTCCTAGCGAGACAGTGGTGGGAACTGTCACTTCCATAACCTAGGAAGTCACATAGAAACTCCACCACCATACTCTGTTGGTTGAGGAGACCACAAAGAGCCACTTTAATACAAAGGGCAGGTCAGAGATTCTTTCTTGATCACAGAGTGACAAGTCCTCACTGTAAGAAGAATACGTGGTATTCAAGTGTATGTGCTAGATCTTTAGGACAATCCAATCTGTCTCCTTCAGAGATCCTGGGATGGAGGAAGAAACTTGGGCCCTTCTTCCTTCTTTTCTTCTTCTATTCTCTCCATCTTTCCTTTATTTCTCCCTTCCTCCCTGCCTTCTTTCCTTCCTCCTTCCTTCCTCCACTCTTCCTCTCTCGCCACATGCCAGGCTGGGTGAGAAAGGGTTCGTGTTTACTCTGCTTCCTGAGACAGCCGCTGTGGCCATGTGGCTTCCAGGCCAAACCCTAGGCCAGGAGCTGTGGAGACCCTGGCTTAGACATTTCGAGTCTGCCAATCTGGGTGTGAATCCAGCTCTCCCCATCCCAGCTCTATGTCCTCCAGATAATAAGAGCAACACTGAGTATTTTGATAGAACCAAGTTGTGGCTAAAGCTTTTCATTTTTATTTCATACTTAAACTTCAGAACAACTCAATACTCAATATCCATTAGGTTTGTATCACTATGCCTTTTTTTTTTTTAATGTTTTTATTTATAGGTCAACTCAGAAATAATTTCTCAAAGTTTATTTGGCATTTAATTAGGAATTTATATCAAATTTTCTAACTCTGTGGGGGAAAATAAGAAGAAGGAGAAGAAGAAGAAGAAGAAGAAGAAAAACCCCAACCTATATATCCAATTGGTTTTTTAAAAGTCCGAGAAATTCAAAGTCAACTTTTGGAGACATTTTATATAGAATCAGAACTTAAATGCAATAACTTTCAGATTTCTTCCTTTTACAATTAAGTTGTGATATCAGACTTGTGAGGTGACCAACTGAAGCCCAACGTCTAATGATGTTTTGGAATCAGTTTATTTGCTGCACTATTTAAGGTCTTTGCCTGTTTCACCAAATCCTTTTCACTAAACAAAATAAAAATGAAAATGAAGTGAAAGGGGAATGAGAAAATGAATACACAGGAAACAAAAATTGCAAGAATAAGTCAGCTTAATTTTTTGAAGAGATAGGTCATTATTTTAGTTCTGTTTGCTTTGAACCTTTTTTTTTTTTTTTTTTTTTTTTTTTTTAGATAACAGAGCTGCAACTCAGAGAGACTAACTTACTGGTCCAAGGTCACACAGCTAACTGGAAGAGCTAAGGCATCCTGACTTAAGTTTGAGCTGTATTATTTATCCACACTGATACTTGGTTTTTTCATCCAGGGCTAATGGGATTCCCAACAGCAAGGCGGGCTCGCTCTGGAAGTGGTGTTGGAGAAGTCACATGGGAAGATGTCAGAGCAGACTTGGTTGGGACAGCCCAACTCTATGCCAAATACGAGGAGGACATTGAGACCCATTGGACAAAACCAAGGCCCCGCAGCAATTTCCAGATGTTTTTCCAGCTCTTTGTTGCCCACTCCCCTTCCCTCTTCCACCCTCTCCCTTGCAGCCTCTATTCCTTTGTTCTCTGGGGTCCCCAAACCAGCAGGGCTTGCAGGCTCCTCAATGCCCACCAGCTAGAGCAGCCAGGAAGGTGACAGTTTTAAAGGGGAAGCACCTCACAAAATTCAGTACTCTATATTGGAAATGGATACATATGTGTATGTAAACATTTTTTTAAGAATTATTTTATTTTTATTCATTGTCATTATTTTATTTATTTATTGTTGAAGTTGACCAGAGAGAGAGAGAAGGAAAGTGAGAAAGCAAGCTGCCAGGTCCAGGACTCAAACCACAGTCACCCACATGGGAGTCCAGCTGCCTTAACTACCACACCACCTGCTGGCTCCATGTATGTAAATATTTTTAAAGGAATGTGGAAGGATACAGACCAGACTGTTGATAGTGGTGGGCTGTGAAGAATGGAGAAGGGAAGGGAATGAGTGGGAGGTGGGATGGGGTTGGTTAAAGGGGATTTCAGCTTTTTATAAAAACATCCACTTATCATTTAAAAAAAAGGGAGGGAGAGAGAGACTGCAAGTAAATATATGAAGATACTGGTTAATTTAGGATTGTGGTATATGGGTATCTTGTCTTTCTTTTTTTGTACTGTTCGGTATTTTTTTGAATGTCTCAAAATTAATAATGAGGATGAGATGGGAATGCTGTATGCTGTAACTGAAGAAATGTTATAATGGATTCAGTCCCAGTCAAATCCTAAACTTTTATAGAATCTATTTCTAAAATTGGATCATCAATGAGTGGATGACTTGCTCTCTATGTAATATAAAATTATCTATTTTATTAAAATTAACAGTATATCTTAAAAAAAATAAATTAAAGAGACAGCACCATATGGAGAGAGCCTTACTTGTCAGGTCCTTGACCCCAAGTCCAAATGACAAGCTGTGTCTGGTATTTCTTTTGGTTTTCTCCATTTTTCTTTTTTCTTTGTCAGAGCTGATGGGGAAAAATGCAAGCAGGATCTCTTATAGGTGTGACTAGGGGTGGGAGACTTTTTTCCCAACTGGTTATCCGGCTTTGCTTGAGACCTTGAGAGGGGGGTGGCTGGTAAAGTCACAGGAACCTGTGTCCCCATGGCTCTCAAACTGTTCCTTCCTCATCAAAACTCAAATCAGAGCCAGCAGGTGGTATGGAGGTTAAGGCTGCTGGACCCCACATGACTGACTGTGCAGTTCAAGTCCCTGAACTGGCAAAAAAACAGAACCAGCACATACACGTGCCTACCCAAAATTCCAAGTGAGGCAGAGGAGACGGGATTGCAGTGCAGCCATCTCTCCCCACCCCCTGAGGGTTGGTGATTTCTCTTCTGTCTCCTTTCTCTGGTGAGTGCACACACCCTATAGAAAACAAAACGAGACAAAACACCCTCAAATCCATGCACAGAACCTTCCAATAGTTTTCCCTTTCTATGTCCACCGACTATCATAGCACCCAAAGTCCTGGCCACAGTCCCCATCAGGTCAGTGTTCTCTGCCCAAATCTCCCCTGGCTCACCTTGTGCCCAGCTCTCGGCTACTCCAGACCCACCAACCTTCTTCTTTGCCAACTCTTCAAACCTTTCAAACTCATCCTCTCCCCAGGGATTTTGTGCTTGGTCTTCCCTCTGCCCCTCTCCCCACCTCATCCCTACACCCAGCCATCTTTCATATGGCTCTTTCACTTTTATATCATCTCCTCTGAGCAACCCTCCCTGAACACCCTGTCTAAAATAGACGACTATTTTTAATCCCTTTACTTTGCTTTATTTTCCTTCTAATTATTTTTAACGTTTTTTTTACTTTGGCTTTTTTTTTTTTTTTTTTTTTTTTTTTTTTAGATAACAGAGCTGCAACTCAGAGAGACTAACTTACTGGTCCAAGGTCACACAGCTAACTGGAAGAGCTAAGGCATCCTGACTTAAGTTTGAGCTGTATTATTTATCCACACTGATACTTGGTTTTTTCATCCAGGGCTAATGGGATTCCCAACAGCAAGGCGGGCTCGCTCTGGAAGTGGTGTTGGAGAAGTCACATGGGAAGATGTCAGAGCAGACTTGGTTGGGACAGCCCAACTCTATGCCAAATACGAGGAGGACATTGAGACCCATTGGACAAAACCAAGGCCCCGCAGCAATTTCCAGATGTTTTTCCAGCTCTTTGTTGCCCACTCCCCTTCCCTCTTCCACCCTCTCCCTTGCAGCCTCTATTCCTTTGTTCTCTGGGGTCCCCAAACCAGCAGGGCTTGCAGGCTCCTCAATGCCCACCAGCTAGAGCAGCCAGGAAGGTGACAGTTTTAAAGGGGAAGCACCTCACAAAATTCAGTACTCTATATTGGAAATGGATACATATGTGTATGTAAACATTTTTTTAAGAATTATTTTATTTTTATTCATTGTCATTATTTTATTTATTTATTGTTGAAGTTGACCAGAGAGAGAGAGAAGGAAAGTGAGAAAGCAAGCTGCCAGGTCCAGGACTCAAACCACAGTCACCCACATGGGAGTCCAGCTGCCTTAACTACCACACCACCTGCTGGCTCCATGTATGTAAATATTTTTAAAGGAATGTGGAAGGATACAGACCAGACTGTTGATAGTGGTGGGCTGTGAAGAATGGAGAAGGGAAGGGAATGAGTGGGAGGTGGGATGGGGTTGGTTAAAGGGGATTTCAGCTTTTTATAAAAACATCCACTTATCATTTAAAAAAAAGGGAGGGAGAGAGAGACTGCAAGTAAATATATGAAGATACTGGTTAATTTAGGATTGTGGTATATGGGTATCTTGTCTTTCTTTTTTTGTACTGTTCGGTATTTTTTTGAATGTCTCAAAATTAATAATGAGGATGAGATGGGAATGCTGTATGCTGTAACTGAAGAAATGTTATAATGGATTCAGTCCCAGTCAAATCCTAAACTTTTATAGAATCTATTTCTAAAATTGGATCATCAATGAGTGGATGACTTGCTCTCTATGTAATATAAAATTATCTATTTTATTAAAATTAACAGTATATCTTAAAAAAAATAAATTAAAGAGACAGCACCATATGGAGAGAGCCTTACTTGTCAGGTCCTTGACCCCAAGTCCAAATGACAAGCTGTGTCTGGTATTTCTTTTGGTTTTCTCCATTTTTCTTTTTTCTTTGTCAGAGCTGATGGGGAAAAATGCAAGCAGGATCTCTTATAGGTGTGACTAGGGGTGGGAGACTTTTTTCCCAACTGGTTATCCGGCTTTGCTTGAGACCTTGAGAGGGGGGTGGCTGGTAAAGTCACAGGAACCTGTGTCCCCATGGCTCTCAAACTGTTCCTTCCTCATCAAAACTCAAATCAGAGCCAGCAGGTGGTATGGAGGTTAAGGCTGCTGGACCCCACATGACTGACTGTGCAGTTCAAGTCCCTGAACTGGCAAAAAAACAGAACCAGCACATACACGTGCCTACCCAAAATTCCAAGTGAGGCAGAGGAGACGGGATTGCAGTGCAGCCATCTCTCCCCACCCCCTGAGGGTTGGTGATTTCTCTTCTGTCTCCTTTCTCTGGTGAGTGCACACACCCTATAGAAAACAAAACGAGACAAAACACCCTCAAATCCATGCACAGAACCTTCCAATAGTTTTCCCTTTCTATGTCCACCGACTATCATAGCACCCAAAGTCCTGGCCACAGTCCCCATCAGGTCAGTGTTCTCTGCCCAAATCTCCCCTGGCTCACCTTGTGCCCAGCTCTCGGCTACTCCAGACCCACCAACCTTCTTCTTTGCCAACTCTTCAAACCTTTCAAACTCATCCTCTCCCCAGGGATTTTGTGCTTGGTCTTCCCTCTGCCCCTCTCCCCACCTCATCCCTACACCCAGCCATCTTTCATATGGCTCTTTCACTTTTATATCATCTCCTCTGAGCAACCCTCCCTGAACACCCTGTCTAAAATAGACGACTATTTTTAATCCCTTTACTTTGCTTTATTTTCCTTCTAATTATTTTTAACGTTTATATATTTATGTACTGAGAGAGCAAAAGCAAGACACACACAGAGAGAGAGAGAGAGAAACTCTCAACAGGGTCTGCATGCCAAGACCCGTCTCGGCCACCCCCAGATACTTGACACGTGTGCATATTTGGTTTGCACAGGGAGGACCTGAGATGTGAGGCCAGGACCATTTCACGTGAGTCCAACTGTGGAACCACTACACAACCACCCGGCTCCTATTTCCCTTGTTAGGTCTTGTTTTTACCACCGCTTGAGAGTATGTCATTACATGTTTGTGTCTGTCTGCATCCACTAGAGTCCTCAAGCCAGGCATAGTGTCACTCCTGCTCGCAGCTCTCTGTCCAGCAGTGGGAACACTGCAGAAACTTGGTAGGATCCTAATAAATAATTGCTGAATACATGAATGGCTGGCTGGATGAAAATCTCTCTCTGGAAACTAAAGTTGCTTGAAAGAATTAAGAACCATTGTAGTCAAGTATCTGAGGGCAAGGAGGCACCCATGATGTCATAGAGCAGGCAGGACATGGACAGGCAGGAAAGGACTTGGTGGCAGGGACAGCTCAGCCTCCCTGCAGTGAGGACCCACACAGAGCTGGGAGACCATAGTTGGCCTCGTCTATTTCTGAGACCAGCATCAGTCCTCAGCTCTTCTGGTCCATTTTACTGCTACTACGAGCAAATATCTAAAACTGGGTAATTTCAAAGAATAGAGGTTTATTCAGCTCACAGTTTGGAAGTCCAGGGGCTATTCATGGTGTGGGTCTTGCAGACTCCAAATACACCCCGAGAGTGAGAGCCGAGTAGAGTAGCTGTTCGTCCGTCTCTTCTTCCCTTTCCTTATAAATCCACTGAGAATCAATCCGAGAGGCCCCACCCTAATTGCTTACTCACACCTAAAGGTCCCTCTGTGCAACACCACGAAGATTTTGGGTTTCCTTCTTATTCACAACTACATCTCAGCATATGAATTTTTCTTTGGGAAGTGGGGAGATACAAAGCATAGCTCAGCTGCAGGAGAATGGTGGAATTGAAATTTGACCTGGGTTTTGCATCTCAGCCCTGTAATGTTTTGGCTCTGTGTCAGTGAAACATTTAATTAGGCACCCGGAGCCTCAGTTTCTCCTTCTGTAATGGGCTGCAAAGAGCAGAATAGCAGTCATAAGAATTAAACAGCAAGGCACTGGACCTGCAGGTGGCATAGTAGTTAAGGCGCTGGACTTTACATGGTCAACCATGGTTTGAATCCCAGACGCAGTAGCCGCAAAGGTGTGTGTGTGCTCACGCTAGGTGTGTGTGTATGTGTGTGTGTGTGTGTGCTTAAAATCCCAAGAGGAGAATGGAGGAGAAGGGACTGTGGTGTGGCTATACCTTCTGGGGGGTTATTTCTTGCTTTCTCTCTCTTCAGTGAGCACACATGCTCTATAGCAAAAAACTTTTTTTCTTTTTAATTTTATTTATTTAATTTTTAAATTTTTTATTTTTTGGAGAGGTTTTTGCTATAGGCCGTGTGTGCTTGCCAGAAAGACAGAGAGAGACAGAAAGACAGAGAGAGAGAAATCCCCGCCCCCCGGGAGGAATGGCCACGCCACAATCCCTTCTCCTCCATTGTCCTCTCAGGATCTTGGGCACACATGCACACGCGCCCAGCATGAGTTTAAGCCACCGGGTCCAGGACTCAAACCATGGTCGAGTACGAGTCCAGCGACATAGACATTATGCCAACTGCTGGTCCCACAAAAATCTTTTTAAAAACAAAACAACAACAAAACAGCAAGGCATACGTAAAGCACCTGCACTCAGGATGTGATTGGCTCACAGAGGTAAGCATTTCTATTGGCGGCTTCAGTCGTCTGGGAAAGTACAGCCTGACACCCAGAGCCTCATCTCTTCTTGAGATGAGGATTTGCTCTTTGAAATATGTTTTTCTCCCTTTCATATTTCATAAGAGTTTGATTGCTTTTGGGGAAAAGCACAGAATCTCTGGTCAGCATCTTGGCTCTGCCCTGTGGTTTCAGACTCACCACTTTGCATCTGGGTTTTGCCTTCCTCATCTGCACTGAGATTAAACATGGTGGTGGTGATAGTGCGGTCAGATGTGGTGTATTGATTAAGGTACTGGAATCCCATATGACTGGCCACATTCCTGGACCTGCTGACTTGAAAGTCACACTGGGCACATGAGTGTGTGTGTGCCCAAAGTTCTGAAAGAAGATAAAAGAGAAGGGATTGTGAAGTGGCCATCCTCCATGGAAAGTGGTCTCTCACTTTCTCTTTCTGCCTTTCTCTGTGTCTCCAGTGAACACATGCACCCTATAGCAAAAAATCTAAAAAATAAAAAGTCCCCTGGAGGCTAGCAGGTGGCATGGTGGTTAAGGTGCTGGATTTCCACATAGCTGACTATGGTTCAAGTCCCAAACTCAATGGCTTAAAAGTCATGCCGGGCGTGTGAGTGTGCATGGCCAAAATCCTAAGAGTAGAATAGAAGAGAAGGGATTGCAGCTCAGCCATCCCCTCGGAGGGTGATTTATCACTTTTTCCTCTCTGTAGCTCTGTCTGTCTGTCTCTTTCTCTGGCAAGCAGTTGTGCCCTATGGCAAAAACCTAAAAAAAGAAAAATGTCTCCCCCACACACACTCTATTATACTGCATTGCTCTGAGAATTCGATATTTAGGGTTTTTTTTTTAATATACATCATTTTGTATCTTTCATTAGATCTTAATTTTATGCTCATTTCTGTAAAATATAAACTGTTTGAACATACACTTTATTTCTATGTTTATATATACAGTCAGGAGTGACAAAATGATGTTTAGGTTATGTACACTTTAGACCCATTAAAGGCATACAGGCTACACCGTGTAGCCTAGGCGTGCAGTCAGCTCTACCATCCAGGTTTGTATAAATGCACTGGATGATGTTTGCACAATGAAATTGCCTCACTATGCATTTCTCAGAATATATTCCTGTTGTTGAGCAGCACACGGCTGCGTATATATTCCATGAATTATTATACCTACCTCTGAACTCACAGATATTTATATACAGAAGGACAGTGGGATGTGATGGTTGAAGAGCAGGGACTATGGAGTTAGAAAAATTCGAATCCTGGATCTGCCATTTCCTGGGTATGATCTTGGTTAAGTGTTTCACCTTCTCTCCATTTCAGGGTTCACCTTAACCTAAGAGAGCGATAGGACCTACCTCATCAGTTTGCACAGAAGAGTAAACAATAAAAACATATCAAGTTGTACATCATGTTCATAGCAGCATTATACACAATAGCCAAAGGTTGGAACCAGCCCCGTGTCTGTGGAGGCATGAATGGATAAGCAAACTGTAGAGCATGCACACACACACACACACACACACACACACACACACACACACTGGAATATTATTCATACTTAAAAAGAAATTCTGACACATGTTATTATATGGAGGGACCTTGTTTGTTTGTTTGTTTGTCTTTTGAGATTTTTGCTACAGGGCACATGAGCTCGCCAGAGATTCAGAAAGTGAGACATCACCCCTCCCCCCAAGGGGGATGGCCACACTGTAATCTCTTCTCCTCCATTCTCTTCTTGGGATTTTGGACCTTCACATACATGCACCCAACATGTTTTAAGCTGCTGGGTCTGGGACTCGAACCATAGTTGACTATGTGGGAGTCCAGCCACATAACCATTATGCCATCTGCTGGTCCCACATGGAGGAACCTTGAGGCTATTATGCTAAATTAAATAAGTCAATCATAAAAGGACAAATCTTGTACTATTCTACATATCTGAGATCCCTACAACAGTCAAATTGTTTGGGGAAGGTGGAGATAGGGCATTAGGGTTCATGGGTTCAAAGTTTCAGTTTTGCTAGATGAAGCATTCTGCAGCTAGAAGTGGTGATTCACAACAATGTGAAAGTACTTAATCCATTAATTTGTGCTCTTAAAAATTGTTAAAATAGTAAATTTTGTGCTAAGTATATTTTTTGCAATAAACACATAACATATACATTTTTAAAAAGAATTATTTATTTGCTTAATTTTTAATTTATTCATTTATTTTAATTTGACCAGAGAGAGAAAGGGAAAGTGAGAAAGCAAGCCACCAAATCTGGGACTCGAACCATGGTCAACCATGTGGGAGTGTACAGTGCCTTAACCATCCCACCACCTGCTGGCCCCAACATATACATTTTAAAGACCATATTAAGTGTACACAGTGATGTCTGGCATAATGAATGTTAGGTTTAATTTTTTTTTTTTTAGAGAGAGAGATTTTGCTATAAGACTTGTGCACTCACTGGAGAGATAGAGAGAGACAGAGAGACAGAAAGCAAGAAATCACCCCCCTGGGAGATAGCCACGCTGCACACTGCAATCCCTTCTCCTCCATTCTCCTCTTGGAATTTTGGGCACACATGCACATACACCCAGAGTGAGTTTTAAGTTACCAGGTCCAGAGCTTGAAACATGGTCAACTATTAGAGAGTCCAGCAAGTAACCATTACACCATCTGCTGGCCCTAGGTTAAAAAATTCTTGAAGATAAGATGCACTTTGCAGGAATAAGTGATGTCAAAGTGTTTTATAACCCCTAATGTGCCATTAAAATACATGGTTCCCACCATGACCTGCAAGGTGAGCTCTTGAGGTTTTTGTAAGATCCAATGCAATGTGACTGGCGTTTCTGGAAAGGTTTGCTTTTCTGTCACCTCCCAGTGCCTCCCAGTGCCTCCGCCGGTGGGCAGTGAATGCCTCTGTAAACTGATGTAGACAGGCACTTGGGCAACTCGCTCTTTACAGGAAACCAGAGGCTAATCACCCCTAATTTGTTGGTCTGGTCTTCATGATTCCTGGCTTGTTGGATGTTATGTTTCAAACCAAGGCTCAGTGGTGTGTGGTTTGGTGGTGTGGGAGAAAGGGTTTGTCTGAGCGTGGATGACTTGGGAAACATAGCCCCTCCAACCTCAGGGTTACCATTTACTCAATGTCCAAGCTGGGATCCTGTTCAAGCCCCATGTCACTGGGGAGGCAGAGGGGTCTAGATTCTTTGGCCAGTTCAAGGGCAATCAGGCATTCTTTTACTTTTAAACATTTTATCCTTACTTGCCTTGAAGGATGGTGTCACCTCCTTGCTGGAGTGGAGTTGCTCAGGTTCAGGGAGTGTCTTCTTGGCTTAATATTTTCCTTCTTTTCTTTTTAAGCATAGTGCAGGACTGGAAGGCAAGAGATCTGGGACCCACATTGTCACCAAGATCCCAAGGAGACCACAGAGGCTCACCTAACTGCCCTGCACCTTGGTCTTTCCACACTGTAAAAGCAGGACTCCCCATTCAAGTGCAAGGGGGCTTAGGAGGCTGGCCTACAGGATGAAAGAGGCACTGGGGAGTAGGCAACTGTGGAATGCGAGTTGGGGGGATGGTGACTCCTGTTTGATGGGAGGCAGAACATCAACTGTGGAGCCAGGTAGCCTGGGCTGCAACTAACGGACCTGCCTCAGTTTCCCCATGTGTGAAACAGATCAAGTACCTGCCTGCCTTCTGGTGTTGCTATGTGGGTTAGCAAAATTCATTTTCATTAAGCACTTGGCCCAGTGCCTGATATGTAGCAAGCAATAGACAAGAGCAATTTCTTTGTCTGATTGTGTTTGACAGAGGGCTTACCTTATTGGCGAGTTCTCTCTCTCTCCCTCTCTCTCTTACTCTCTCTCTCTCTCTCTCATACATGTGGCTCTGGGATGTGGCTACTGGAAACACAGATCTGATGGACTGGTTGGAACTGGTTAGAAAGAGACTGTGAAATAATAATCGGCATGTACACTGCCCTGGAGGTATGTATGTATGTTTGTATGTATGTATTCTAAAGGTTCTCACGTTCCTTTCATTATATTCCATGATGAGAGGAAAGAAATTAAATTAATAATTCAGAAGCGAATGTTATGGTGTAGAGAAAGAAAATGGGCTCTGATGTCAAACAGATTTCAGATCTATTCAAGCAGTGTGGCTTTGGGAGAATTGCTTAACCTCTCTGAGTCTCAGTTTCTGTATCCCATGGGTAGTAATCCTTTTCCTTCAGGAAAAAAATGAAATGAAATGAAATAATGAAATGAAATGAAATGAAATGAAATGAAATGAAATATCTAGCACATCCTGTTTGTGTTAAATTAATTACTGCCATGAAATTTTGCTGCTCCTTCTATCAAGAGACTGGATCTATTTTATAATCTCTGACACTGGGCTGGCCTTGTGACTGGCGCTGACCAATAGCACTCAGTGGGAGTGATGTCATGCAACTTTTAGAGGCTAGGCCTTAAGGGTCAGTACAGCTTCCATCTCGACCATCTTGGAGTACTGCCCAGAGACTACCAGACAGGGAAACTAGTCTGGTGTCTTGGGAGACGAGAGACCACATGGAGAAGCAGCCACATGCCCCAGTCTGGCTGGCAGACATGTGAGTGAGGTCACCTTGGGACCTCCCTGCCCAGCTGCCCTTCCAGTTGAGACAAGTAGAAAAACCACCCAGCCAACTTACAGAATGAAGAAACAAGAAATTGGTCAAGGAGGTGGCATAGAGGTTAAGGCAGCTAAATCCCACATGGTCAACTTCAATTCAAGTCCCACACCCAGGGGCTTTAAAGTCACACTGCACATGTGTGCCCAAAATCCTGAGAGGAGAATGGAAGAGAAGAGATTGAGACTTGGCTATCATCCCTAGGGAGGTGATTTCTCATTCTCTTTCTCTTTCTCTGTCTCTCTCTCTTGCAAGTGCACATCGCTGGCGGTAAACTACAACGAAAATAAGAAATCATTGTTACCTTAAGTCAGCAAAGTTTTCGGGGTGGCCTATTGCATAGCAAAGGCTGCCTGAAACAGTTGTCAATATATAGACTAGTTGAATTGAATAATAGTAGAGGTGAAAGTTCTTTGGAAAAACACAGATATGCTTTAAGCACAAACAGCGATTAGTCATACTGACTTGTTATAATAATAAACAATATAAGGTAACAGTATAACAATCGCTCTTGCTCAATGACTTCTTTTCTGTCCCCTGGGACATCCGTTGGCACAGGCTTTGGCAGGCTCAGAAAAGCGAGCCACCTTCTTTGCATACACACGCTTTAAATCTCTGTGTCTTTCCATATCTGTAATAGCTCTGTGTCGCCTCATTTGGCCACCTGGGAGGGTGCCATGGCTCCTATTAACATTGCCATACGTGGCAGTACTGCGCTGGAGTGCCACGCTCTCTGCTGTCTGTGTGGGGCACGGGGCCTATTTTTAGTGTTTTACATCTATAATTATGTATGTTTCACTGCCTCTCAAATGCGTATTTGCTCTGGGGAAAGGTTATGCTTATGTAATCTCAGTTATTTTTGATAGGGAAAAATGTGTTATACCAACCTGCTAAGTCTCGCTCAACCAGAGAAAACGGTCCAACTGCTTTTTCCTCACTCAGTCTTCCATGTAAGCAGGGATGATATTGACATTTTTTTTCTTTCTTTTTATCCTTTTTTTTTTTTTAAAGAGATTTTTGCTGTAGAGTGTGTGTACTCGCCAGAGATACAGAAAGAGATGGAGAGAGAGAAAGTGAGAAATCATCCCGCAGGGAGATAGCCACACCGCAATCCATTCTCCTCCATTCTCTTCTCAGGATTTTGGGCACACCCACACATATGCTTGGTGTGAGTTTTAAGCTGCTGGACTTGAACTGTGGTCAGCCATGTGGGAGTCCAGCACCCCAACCACCATGCCACCTGCTGACCCTGATATTGATATTTTAAATATCTAAGGACTGGTAAATTATAGTCATTGAGAAATCAGATGGAATCGGCCATTGTATCACACTGGTGTGATGGGGTGGATTTTAGGTTTGTTTTGAATTATTTTGTATGCCAGGCAGAAAATGTGCAAGAAAGAGAGAGAGAGTAAGAAAGCCCCACAGTGGGGCCTAGTCACACTGCAATCCCTTTTCCTAATTCTCCATCCCTTTAGGATCCTGGACACATGAACACATGCCCAACATAAAGTCAAGGGACCAGCAGTTAGCATAATGGCTATGTCGCTGAACTCCCATGTAGCCAATCACGGTTTGAGTCCCGGACCAGGTGGCTTAAAACTCATGCCGGGCGCTGATGCATGCATGCCCAAGATCCCGAGAGGAAAATGGAGGAGAAGGGATTGCGGCGTGGCCGTCCCCCCTGGGGGGTGATTTCTCTCTATCTGTCTATCTCTTTCTGTCTGTCTGGCGAACGCACACGCCCTATAGCAAAAACCTCTCAAAAAAAAAAAAAAAAGTCAATGGGGCTGGGATTCAAATTCTGGTTGACCACATGGGATCTGGTTTCCTTTACATATCATCCAACTGTGGAGCCATGGGTTAGGCCCAATTCGTGAGCTGTATGAATTAGAGTTCCTTTCAAGGAAACTAATCACTTGGGGAATGGAGTTGGTACAACACTGATCTTAATAGGATGGCATCGACCTTGCTAACTGGATCAGTTTTCCAGTGTGACATGCCTTTGGCCAGAAATTTCTCCCTCTGAGTTTTCTACTCCAGAAGGAAGAAGAACTAGGAAGATCAAGGCTAAGTGGGAGGGCCCAGGAAGGGAGATCTGGGACCCAGGATTAGCAGATAGAGCAGGGGACTTAGGGAGACTCCCCACTGTGGGGGACTGGAAGAGCCGGGGCAGTGTCCTGGCTGTTGGAGCTGCATGGTGATCGGCTACATGGGAGTTCAGCGACATAGCTATTATGCTAACTGCTGGTCCCTTGACTTTATGTTGGGCATGTGTTCATGTGTCCAGGATCCTAAAGGGATGGAAGAATGGTTAGGGGTCAAAGCTACAGAAAACCACACATGGGGCAGGGTCCCAGGTTAGGGAAACCAGATGTGAAGGTGCCTTAAGAAAGCTGATTCTGCCTAGGGAAAACACAGCCTTTCATTCTGGCTGAAAACACTGACAAAACAAATACGATCCTAATAGCTGGGGACAAATAGAGAGCTCCATCCTACTTATTATATTTTTTCCTGTATATTAAATATTCAAGTACAAAACTTAGAAAATACAATAAAGAATAAAGCAAAAAATCTTATAGATTCTCATCTTTTGAGATAATGCTTGTTATTATCTATCACATACTTATTATTTTTATATGATGTATATCTATATGTATTATATCATGTTATGTACTATATCATGTAAAAATATACATTATACAGTGTATAGAGAGCCATGGGATAGGCGCAATTTGTGAATTGTATAAATTAGAGTTCCCTTCAAAGAACTCTGTATTTTTATATAATATACTTTATATATTTTATATATTATATAT
>NW_006159927.1:2979830-3008858 GCF_000334495.1 Tupaia belangeri chinensis | reverse complement strand
TCATATATAAAATGTATTTAGTATGTTATATATCAATATTACATATGAATATTATATATAATATATAAATATTGTGTTCTTGGGAAAGTCATGACACATTTTTGCATAGGAAAACACGTAATGACTTTCTCAACAACCTAATATATATCTCTCAGAATTAAGATCACATTATTTTTACATCATATATATACATATACACACATATAAAATATATGTGTATAGTATAATATATATATTACACATGTGTGTTTATGTGTGTGTGAATTAAGATCACCTTATTATATTTTACATTATATATACATATACATACACATATAAAATATATGTGTATAGTATAATATATATTACATACGTGTGGATATATGTGTGTATACACATACACACACATATATATGTATGTATGTGTATATATATATATATATATTCTCAGAATTGGGATCATAACATACAAGCTATTTTTTACTGGTATTAAATGGCAAAAAGTTTTGAGGTTGAATATCACTCATATGAAAATCTGAAGTTCAAAATAGTCCAAATCTGAAATTTTTGAATACCAAAATGATGCCACAAGTAGAAAATAAGACACCTGACCTCATGCGATGGGTCATAGTCAAATTTCACAATACAAAAATATTGTATGGAATTAACTTCAGGCTATGCATACAAAATATACAAAAAACACAGATGAATTTTTTGTTTACCCTTGGTTCTCATCCCCAGAGTATCTCATTATGTATAGGCAGATACTCCAAACCCCCCAAATTTAGAAATATGCAACACCTCTGATGCTCAGAATTTTAGATAAGGGATACTCAAGTTGCACCTCCTGTGTCCTACGTGAGGATCCTCTACTGGTGGCAGAGACTCTCAGCTTGGGGACCTGCAGTAAATTATTTAATGGCTCTCAATGATTTGTAATGAATTATGTCTCCAAATAAAGAAGTTTACATCCTTTTCCCCAAATTGTCATTTATAGCCCCTGGAAACATGCCACCTCGTACTTTCATGAAAAATTTGAAGGATCGGGACCAGCAGTTAGCGTAATGGCTACGTTGCTGGACTCCCACGTAGTCGACCGCTTCGTGTCCCCAACCCGGTGGCTTAAACTCACGCCGGGCGAGTATGAGTGCGTGCCCAAGATCCCCAGAAGAGAATGGAGAAGGGATCGCGGCGTGGCCATCCCCCCCGGGGGGTGATTTCTCGCTTTCTATCTCTCTGTCTCTCTCAGTCTGTCTGGTGAGCACACACGCCCTATAGCAAAAACCTTTCCAAAATAAAAATTCGAAGGATCTTAGTGGAGGGCTCGCCTATCGAAGAAGCACATCAGGACATGAGTGAGGGAAAATTTTATTAGAGAATACCATCTTCCATTTGCTCTGATTTGCACAAAATTTTTCAAACTTCTGTACTCCTACTACATTATTTTAGCTACTATTACTTGCAGAATAATAATAACCAGTATTGGCAAGCGTTCCGAGAAATGAACACTTACATATTTCTGGTGAGAATTCAAATTCCAATGTGCTGAAAGATGGTAAAATCCTCAGACCCAGCATTCCACCTTCGAAGAATTTATCTTAAGGAATTAATATTAGAACTGTGTACAAAGATTTATGAAAAACAATATTTATATCAGCATTATTTTGGGGCTTAATACATAATAACTTCTAAAAACAGAAGCTATAATTACCAGGATTATCATCATCAATTCCTTTTCCAGCCCCATCTGGCTTTTAGAATATGAATATTATAATTAATATATTTTTACATGGCGTGTCATCTCGTTCCAGAATTATTTTTTGACACTTGCATTGTTTTATAATCATGTTAACTGCAATTACTGAGAAATTAAGTTTTTGGTTCTCTGCTCTGCAATGTTTCTTTTATACTGCATTCCCCATATCTGAATTATTTATTTTGCTTCATTTTTCAGCCACCTGGAGTATTTCTTAGATCTTTTTTTCTTTCAAGAAAGTAGTAGCCATGGCATATGTTAATGAGTCTTTTCACTTAAGATTACCCACATAGAGTGGCAGTTTGGTGGTATCTTAGTTCTCAGTCTCAGTGCTTAGAAAATCTTTAGAGTCTGATACATTTTATCCCAGAATGTACTAAGTAGTGTGGCCTAACGGGATTTATTCCTTTTTCTTTTATAGTCAATTCCTTGTAGTCAGTGTATGTCTTTTCCCTCCAGAGGACTGTATTTTTCTCCCATCATGCACATATACTGGCAGGAGAGAGACAGAAAGAGGGAAAGTGAGAAATCACCCTGGGGGGATGGCCATGCCACAATCCCTCTTCCTCCATTTTCCTCTTGGGATTTTTGCCCAGAGTGACTTTCAAGCTACCAGTTCCAGGACTGGAACTGCAGTCAACCATGTAAGAGTTCAACTTCTTAACCACCATGCCACCTACTCACTCCACAGGACTAAATGTTAATAAGATGTTAAAACTTGGGAACCAGCAGTTAGCATAATGGCTATGTCTCTGGACTCCCACGTAGTCGACCGCAGTTCGCGTCCCGGACCCGGTGGCTTAAAACTCACACCGGGCGCATGTGCGTGCATGCCCAAGATCCAGAGAGGAGAATGGAGGAGAAGGAATTGCGGCGTGACCATCCCCCCTGGGGGGGTGATTTCTCGCTTTCTGTCTCTATGTCTCTCTCTGTCTATCTGGCAAGCGCACGCGCCCTATAGCAAAAACCTCTCCAAAAAAAAAAAGAAAAAGAAAAAAAAAACAACTTTAGTTGTCAGGCCAGTGGCAGTGGTAAATTGGCATAGCACTCTCAGATGAACCCACACAGATTTCTTTCTTCCTTTTTTTTAGAGATTTTTGCCAGAAAGACAGAGAGAAAGAAAGCGAGAAATCACCCCCCAGGGGGGATGGTCACGCCGCAATTCCTTCTCCTCCATTCTCCTCTCTGGATCTTGGGCATGCACGCACATGCGCCCGGTGTGAGTTTTAAGCCACCGGGTCCGGGACGCGAACTGCGGTCGACTACGTGGGAGTCCAGCAACATAACCATTATACCAACTGCTGGTCCCTACCCACATAAATTTCTATACCAAGGTCTCCCTTTGCAGACCAGGATGGGTGCCCATGGTCTAGGCTGACTGGGGCTAAGGTTAGATCACATGTGAAAACTGTGTTGGGGTGACTCTCTCTCTCTGAAGAAATAAATAAATAAACTTTAAAAAGTGGAAATAGGCCCAGCCTCATGGCATAGTCGGTAGCAAACTAAACTGCACTCATCAGTTGGTAGATATTTGGGTTGTCTCTACATTTTGTCTATTATAATGCTGCTAGGAATATTTTTGTATGTCATATGGATGTTTGGTTTCATCATTATTGGGTATATACTCAAAAATGGAATCACGTAGTAACCTTATATTTAAGCTTTTAAGTAGCTGCACTATTTTGCAATGTACCATCAATGTATCAGAATACCAATTTCTCCACATTCTTGACAACCTTGTTGTTGTGATCTACCTTTTTGGTTAGAGCTATCATATAGTCATTATGGACTTCCAGCAAACATTTGAGAGTCATTTCAATAGGGCCCATTCTGGTGGCATAATCATTTCTAAGCCAGTTACTGTGCCTAGGTCCACTTAGTGATGGGTTGACCAGAGCTGGGTCATGAGCCCCCCTTCCTAGAGATCCACCCAGACCATATGGACTCAGAATAAAGGAAAGTATTGATTCCAAGTTGAAAATCAGGTAGGAGAAGCTAGATGACGGTCCAATGAGAATTAGCATTTGCAACGGCCTGGCAACCAGGAGTTTGTCGGAGCAATGTTTTGATCCAGCTCTGGCATGACAGCAGGCTTTAGGCTCAAATCCCAAGGGTTCCCTGATGTGGGTGTCCCTTTTGCTGTGCCCTTGTCAACATGAGCACTCCCTCATGGTGCTGACCAGTTCTGAATGCTTATCCCACTCCCACCTACAGGGTTCATCCCAGAAGGACTTCTGGCAAGATTCTGCAAGGGCCTTGAAATTTTTATCAAGAAGGTGACTCCTACAACATTCTGGAAATAATGGGTCTGAGTGGCCCATCCTCCGACCCGATCTGCCTACCGTGTACCTAACAGAAATTCCCCAGATTTTCTGGCCTGTTGTATTACTCAGGATCCTCTAAGAAAACAGACTCAATAGATTGACATAGTTCAATAAAATGGGATTTATTAGGAAATCAGTCCATACATTTATGGCAGCTGAGAAGTCCCACCACAGGCTGTCTGTAAGCTGGAGACCCTGGGATTCTGGTAATGTGGGGTAGTCCAAGTCCAAATCCAAAGGCCTTACGACAGGGAAGCTGACGATGTAACTCATAGCCTGAAGCTGAAAGCCTGAGAATCTACAAGGCCCCTGGTATAAATCTTGAAGTCCAAAGAGAAATCCAAATGAGTTCTGATGTCTGAGGCAATAAAAGAAGTCTTTCTTGCTCAGACTCAAAATAAAAAAAAAATTCATTTTCTGTATTTCTTCTCTCTAGATCTCTTGCTAATTGTATCATTTCTGCCCACATTGAAGGCAGATCTTCCATATCTAGCCTACTCAGACTTCATGTGAATCACTCTGGAAATATCCAGAGTAATGTTTTTTCAAGATATTTCTTTTCTTTATTTATTTATCTATTGATTTGTTTTGAGTTTCAAACTTTTGGATTTGGGACTCAAACATCATCAGCCAGTTGGGAATCTAGTGCCTTAACCACCATGGCACCCGCTGGCCCTCTAGGAATTTCTTAGTCTAATCAAGTTGACATCCAAAACTAAACATCACACTTATAAATATCATTTTTCTTTAAAACCCACTGCTGACACATTTCCCCCACCCCCCTATTTTTGTATGTGGGACCCTAACCGGGCTTAGGTTGTTGTCTTCCTGCACTAGAAACTTAAATCCAGCTGTTTCTTAGAAATGGCTCGTGTCCCAAACGATCCATACCAAGACTGTGTTGCTACTTCAAAACATATCATCCCTCATTGGATATACCATGGATTCAATAATATGGAACAATTCGGCTATCACTTTTTTTTTTTTTGGAGAGGTTTTTGCTATAGGGCGGATGCGCTCGCCAGACAGACAGAGAGAGGCAGAGAGACAGAAAACGAGAAATCCCCCCCCAGGGAGGATGGTCATGCTGCAATCCCTTCTCCTCCATTCTCCTCTCGGGATCTTGGGCACGCATGCACACGCGCCTGGCCTGATTTTTAAGCCACTAGGTCCGGGACACGACCCACGGTCGACTACATGGGAATCCAGCGACATAGCCATTACATTAACTGCTGGTTCCCTCAGCTATCACTTTTTAAAAAGTTTATTTATGAGTTTCTTCTTTGACAAAGATAGACAGAAAGATAGGAAAGTCACCTCTGACAGTGTCTTCATGCCGTGACCCATCCCTAGACACAGTACATGGATCAAGGGCACACACATGTACCTGGTGTGTACAGGAAGGTTCTAGGCCATGAACCCAGGACCTTCTTATGTGGTCCAGCATTGCAGACTATTGCATTACCTCAGTGCAATACTCAGCTACCACTTTCTACATAGGGAACACTGTACTTTCAAGCATCACCTCATTTGATCCTCATTAAAACCACATAGAGAACTCAGTCATGATAGTATTTTTTTAAAAAGAATTACTTATTTAATTTTATTAATAATTATTATTGTTGTTGTTTGTTTTTATTTGCTATAGGGTGCATGCACTGACCAGAGACAGAGAGAGAGAGCGAGTGAGGGAGAGGAAATGTGAGAAAGCAAGTTGTCAGATCCAAGACTCAAACCATGGTCAGTCATGTGGGATTTCAACACCTTAACCACCAAAACACTTGCTGGTTCCTTAATACATACTATTATAGTTAACACTAGTAGTTGTCAGGTTGAGGGCACATGGGAGTAGGAGGTCCAGGTTTGATTCCCAGTCTACCATCAAAAGCTAGGGGCTCCAATGCAAAACTAAGCACATGGGAGCCTCAGGCAAATAACTATAATTTTTCCACCTGTAAAACATTATGTGCCTGCAACCCTAGCTATTCAGGAGGCTAAAACAGGAGGATTGTGACATAGGGATGCCTTGTTTAAAACAAACAAATAAACAAAGCAAAACAAACAAAACAAACAAACAAACAAAAACAAGGGTCTTTTTATTATATTATGGTGAGAGACCTGAGGTTCAGAGAGGTCAGCTGAATTGGCAAAGGTCACCAGTAAGTCATAAGAAGTCATGCATAGTGCCACAATTGTTAAGTGCCTGCCACCATGATCCTCCCATTCTCTCAACCGCTCAGAACCTCATTCATTCCTGCAGAACATACCTTATAACTATCTAAAATCTATGCCCTTCTGCCATCCTCATGACCTCTCTGGTCTGCTGAAATATCCTACTCTTGGGCTCCCTGACACCAATCTTGCTTCCTCTAATCTATCCTCTACCTTCTAGCTAGCATGAACTTTTTATAGTGCAACAATGATCATGCCACTCTCCTGACTCTAAAGCCTTCAAACCTAAGAGCTCAAGTGCAGGACATGTAGGATGCCACTCTCCTGCTGCCCTTGCCATACTCTGCTCTGCTGCTAACATGAGCCCATTGAAAATCCTTCAGCATACTGTGCTTTGTGTCTGTGCATGACTTGTCATCCTTGTCCTCTTACCTCTGCTCCCACCACTCACCACCCACCATGGTCACTCTTCCACTCTCCTCATCCTTAAAGGCCAAATCTCTGTAGCAGCCTGTGGAAGAAGCCGCTCTTCAGTCTTGCCACCACCTCTACAGTCATCAGACCTTTACACAGGGACACAAAGTCCTTGTCAACCAGAATTATATTAGCCTACCCAATGTACCAACTTTCCAGGATGTCTTCAGGGACAGAGTAGGATGACCACCATGGATATCTGGTCAACCTGAAACCCTTTCTTTAGCAGAGACCAAGGATTAACTCATATTCTATATGGCCCAGTTTATGTTTTCTGGGCCCCTTAAAAAACTAAGTGCATGTGGAGTCTCGGACTAGTTACTGCAGTTTTTCCACCTACAAAGTGAAGGAGAATGTTTTTCCACATAATCTCCAAGGCCTTTTGCTCTACATTTCAAGATTTCACATATTATCTCAACCTATGGTCTACGTCACGCTAAACATGACCTCATACTTCCCAATAGCAATTTCTCTCTCTTTCTCTCTCTCTCTCGTTCGCTCTCTCTCCTCTCTCCCTTTTTCTTTCTCCTTTCTGTCACTGAGCTACTTTGAGGTACGGGCTGCTTCTCACGTTGTCTGGACTGGAAGAAGTGGCACCACAATTCCATTATTCATGAGTCCTAGCGCTTGCCATCCTGCAGATGGAGGGTCTGAGCAGCAGGTCCCCAGCAGGCTGTGTGTCCTACTTGAGGAGGAATAAAAGCCCAGGTTGGATGCCTGCAGGATGGATCAACAAACCCATGTATTTGCTACAAAAAAAAGGAAGAAAGAAAGAAAAGAAATATTGATTTTGTGGCATTGAAGTGCCTGGGGCTTTAACAGACATTCAAAATTGGATGCATTGCTCAAGATCAATAGTAGGTTTTTATGCTTCTGACCTAAAAGTACCAGCGAAATGTGATTTAAACACAAGCAGCTCTGAGTGAATACCCTAACATCTGGCACACTTTCCTTGGGTCCCTTAGGCACATCTGCATGCTTCTCCACATCTATCATTTTTTTTTTCTTTGCCAAAAGGTAACAGTGGCTAAATAAAGAGATTTGAGGGAATGTAGGATCAACTGTTTATGATATCATTGCTTGAAATGATAACCTTACAGAGCACTGTTAACTGACTGGAATTGAAGTTAGGGAGAGCAGCTAATGAGAGGAAGCAGGTGAGTGGGTTCTGAGGTTGGAAATGAAGGAGGAAAGGGTTGTGTGCCCACTTGGCTGGCCCAGGGCTGTGCTGGTTGCACATGGGCTTCTTCTGGTCTTTGTGGTAGTTCTATGGGGTAGGAGGTACTTGCTAGAGGAGAAAACACAATCAGTAATTGCCTTGATTTATTGGGAGTTTGGCTCTAGAATGGGCCACATGATTTCTAAGGGGGCCATTTGTGTCCAAGAATTTCTATACATGTATGTGCATGTGCACATACAAGTGCATGTGCAGATATGTGTACATGAAGACACACACTTTCCTATTGGCAAGGAGACAAACCAAAACAGAAGCAGATGAGGGTCATTGGTATGGCAACAGCACTGACAGCCTTCAATTCAATCTTGGCTCCACCAATTATTAGCTGTAACATTGGACTGGTTATTTCACTTGCCTGCTCCTCAATTTCTGCATAGGTAAAATGGGGATATAATAATATATCTACATGTTAGGGTTCTCGGAAAGATGATAAGAACCAGTGTTGGTCAAGTTCAGGACATAACAAACACTCAATACATGTGAGCTACCTTTAGTAACTACTAGGGTGCCAGGCCTTGCCAAGAAATGGCTATGTTTTGCGTGACTGGGATACAGGTGAGCATGCTCATTTCCACAGATATCCCAGTTCCACAGGGCTAGGGTAGGTGAAACCGCCCTAATACCCCAGGCACATGCTTACCAGGGGAAGCTTGGGGCCAGTCTCTCAGGCACAGTCTTCCTACCTCTTGTTCTAGTCATCCCGTGTCCCGCCTAGCTCCACCATATCTTGAGCAGTGTCCCTGAGGGTCCTGACTAGGGCACCCTAACAGAGTGGGTCAATAGCTTTTCTCGGTACTCTGATTCCAATAAACCTCTCAGGGACAACATTCACCCTTTCTGTGCCTGCTTTGTTTATAGGCACATGTGCATTTGTTGGGCAGAGTTGTCCAAAGTTCTTTCCCTTAATTTTGTGGCAAGATAAGATGGCTAATCTGTTTTGACATGCTATCTAAACGGCCCTCAGATCCGTATACAGAAGAAGCCATCCATAAGTCATGTCTTTTATACACATGTACTGGTGTGTACAAGAGAAAGAGTTATATTGGCTGTGAGAGGCTGAATAATAATGGCTGTCATTATGGCGAATCCAGGGTCGCCACATTCACTCCACATATCAAATCCTCTTTCAATGAGGCCCGTTCCATCAGCTGTCAGATTCTATTAAATATATCCCTCAGACCTACTGACCAGCTGACAGGAGAGAAACTCAAAACCATACATCCGCCATTAGCATCATAAAATGTGAAATCAGCTGGAAGGAATGATAACAGAACTGAAAACAGAAGAGATGAAAATCTGTAATGCCCTTGTATCCTCCTAAATAGAAACCCCAAGAGTTACAAACACACCCATAAAATACCGAGGTAAAAACAAAACAAAAACAAAACAAAGGTCGTCCTGTTGTATGCTTCATAACATAGAATAGTTCTTTTACCTTTTGTCAATGTGAGATTTGCATAAATGTTTCATGAGGTTAATACAATGCATAAACTGAAACGTTTATTAGGCAACATCTGTGCTGTTTTCCCAGATAATGCAATGTTTTTTCCAAGTCAATGAAATATAACCTATCATAAGGTTGGGGTTGTTAAAATACTTGTGCAAGGGCTGTGATCATATTTTACACTTTGCAGATGGCTCCAGTCCTATCAGAGAATTTCATAATCAGACAAGAGCTTGAGAAGGCTGATACCTCAGAGAAAGTTATGGAAGGTTCCCTGGGAGACAGTTGGGCCTATCAAAGAACTGGGCCCTATAGAGAAGAGAAAAAAAGATTTCTGTGTGTTGATCAATTTCCGTGTGTTCGCTGAGATATTCTTAACAATCAAAGGAGGAAAAATGTCTGTGCTTAGAATCTACCAAGAAGCAGAGAATGGGTCAACATGCCCGATGGTTTTATGCAGTTACAATTCTATCATGATATTGGTTCCATCTGGGACTCTGTAAAGCAAAAGACAAAAAAGTTATGAGACCAATAATTTTTAATGAAACTTGGCTTAACTCACAAGCAAGTCCAGCAGATGAAGCAGCAGCCCAAGCTGAAACATAACTATTCTCCTTCCTAGCAAGGATGAAAGAAAACATCGTTTCAATTAAAGACGACCCTAATGGAGATATGTTTTGTATTATCAATTTTACGCAAGTGGGGATTTCGGCATGGTCTCTTTGGCCATGTGTCTCTAAACAAGTCCCCCTCTTTCTCTGATGGTTGCATTATATCATTTTAAATGTGAAAACCTTCTTGGTCTTGCTCTTTTGAGTTGGAATTTTGATGGAAAAGTTTAAGAAAAAATCATTGAAAGCACTTATCTTCATAAACTTCAGAAGGATTTTAAGAGTGAAGAAAGTCACTAGAAAATGTGGACAGTGGCATCTCTCTGTCTATCTAATGATGTCCCATCTGCCTATCTCGCATTTGTGAGATCTATTAGATGCCAGTAGCATCCTTCTTCCAGATTGTAAAAAACAAAAATGTCTCCAAATATTGACAAATGTCCTCCCCGTTGAATGTTTTAGTAGCTTCCAGTCTTTGGACACTTGTTTACTTTCATATCTGGTGTTCCCTGTAGGATTGTTTGCTTAAGGACAAAGGTGATTTTTTGTTTAGGTAGCATCTAACTTTGCACATAGTTAATGGCCGAGGTCTATCTGTGTGAGGTTGGGGTGGGAAGACTCTCGTGTGGACAACATTAGTTGTAAATGGCTACAAATGGATCTGTGTAATTAGAATGAAACATGCCACAGCAGGATCCTTTCGCTCAGGCTCCTGCGTGCAGAGGAAACAATGTGATCTAAGAGAATCAGTCCTGCCTTCCAAGTGCCAAGTTACCAGTAGCTGTCCCTTGTTACTGCCTCTCCTATCACTTTGTTTTATGTTGCCCAGAGCTCTTAGGGCTTTTTGAAATAACCTTGTTTACTTATATGTTAAAATTTGCTTTTATTTTCAATAGACTGTCCCCCTTATTAGAATGCAAACTCTTTTTCAAAAGGCTCTCTCCTGTCCCAGAAAGTAAAAACATTGCTTGGCTTTAGTGACAGTATTGTACTTTAGCCAAACTTGGGGGCTCTGTTTTTCTGTTTCATTTTGATTTTTGGTTTTGTTATAGAGCGTGTGCACTTACCAGAGGTGTCAAGGGAGAGAGAGAGATAAAAATGAGAGAAAGAGAAAGGAGAAAGAGGAAGAGAGATTACCCCCGGGAATATCCGTATCACAATCCCTTCTTTATCCTCTCAGGATTTGGGACATGCATGTGCACGCGTGCACACACACACACACACACACACACACACACACACACACCTGACATGATTTTCAAGTTGCAAGATCCAAGACTTGAACCACACAGTTGGCCATGTGAGATCTAGCGGCCTTAAACTCCTTGCCACCTGCTGGCCCCACTGGAGGCTCTATTATCAGGCGGGGGTTATTAGACCTTGAGATCTAAGGTCCGTTGCTTATTAGCTATGCTGACTTTAGTTTCTTAGCCTTGTCTAAGAGAATCAGTCCTGCCTTCCAAGTGCCAAGTTACCAGTAGCTGTCCCTTGTTACTGCCTCTCCTATCACTTTGTTTTATGTTGCCCAGAGCTCTTAGGGCTTTTTGAAATAACCTTGTTTACTTATATGTTAAAATTTGCTTTTATTTTCAATAGACTGTCCCCCTTATTAGAATGCAAACTCTTTTTCAAAAGGCTCTCTCCTGTCCCAGAAAGTAAAAACATTGCTTGGCTTTAGTGACAGTATTGTACTTTAGCCAAACTTGGGGGCTCTGTTTTTCTGTTTCATTTTGATTTTTGGTTTTGTTATAGAGCGTGTGCACTTACCAGAGGTGTCAAGGGAGAGAGAGAGATAAAAATGAGAGAAAGAGAAAGGAGAAAGAGGAAGAGAGATTACCCCCGGGAATATCCGTATCACAATCCCTTCTTTATCCTCTCAGGATTTGGGACATGCATGTGCACGCGTGCACACACACACACACACACACACACACACACACACACACCTGACATGATTTTCAAGTTGCAAGATCCAAGACTTGAACCACACAGTTGGCCATGTGAGATCTAGCGGCCTTAAACTCCTTGCCACCTGCTGGCCCCACTGGAGGCTCTATTATCAGGCGGGGGTTATTAGACCTTGAGATCTAAGGTCCGTTGCTTATTAGCTATGCTGACTTTAGTTTCTTAGCCTTGTTAAGTTTCATTTTCTTCTTTTGCAAAAAATAATAATATAATAATAAGACTAGTTCCAATCTGATGGAACTAAATGAGATGTCTCTCTGTCTCTCTATTTGTGGAGTGCATATTATATGATAAATACTTCGTTTATTTACTTAGTTATCATTTAATATGCACTTCATGAATGAAAGTTATTACTGCTCAGCCATTACTATTACACCAACCAGAATAGTATATGGCACAGGAAAAAAGAAGAAAACACACACAATAAATGTTCTCAAAAGGAATGAATGAATTCTTTTTGTCTGTCTAACTGTTAACGTTTCTTTTTTTACAGTTGGTCACTTATTATCTATCGAATTCCTTTTCCTATTTTTACCATAGTTGGGAAGCAATCGTCTAGACCCGTGTTTCTTGCTAAGCAAAGAATTATAGCCACCATACGTAGATAAAAGGTCCAGGCTAGGGAGCAATATGCCCCATTAATTTTTCTTGATACCATCCTGATTACTGGTATGTCTTCCCTTAGAAGCTTCCATTCTCTGCAAGGACTTCATTCTTCCCTGAAACTCAACTTTGGGCTGATGCACACTCCTCCCTTCTTCATGGATTTGAAGGGATCTGTCCGTGACCCCAAACCAGGCCCAAGCTGGAGAGGGACAATGCCAAGCAGAGGGACATGGTCCTGAAGTGGAGAGGCAGGGCTGCTCTGTACCCGACACTGGCTCAGCCTCCTCCTGCATCAAAGTGGCAAATCACCATTTGTAAGAAATATGCTCAATCAGAGAAGAAAAAGAGATGTAATTATGTCATTTATAATGAATTCTGAAGGAAACAAAGAATTTAAGAAGGAAAACCCTGGAGACAATCAGAGAACTGAAGCTTTTCGGATCATCTGAGCTGCCCCGGAGAAGGCGCATAGCTGATCAAACATTCATGTTCATCATAGGAGGCCATCCCAGCCCCTGAGGATGCTCAGAAGGAGGCAGAAAAAGTCAGGATCCCTAGCAAACACAGTCTGACTTTTATTAAAGAAATTAGACACTCTTCTCAGCTTCTACTAGCGTCAATAATATCAACTTTTGGACAAACGGATCTCTCCAGGGAACAGGTTCTGAGACTGGCTCCTAATCTGCTTCCTTTGAAGTATCCAAGGGCTTAAGGCATGTGTCAATATCTGGGGCCTCTGGCCTTTGTGGGAGGGGGCTTGAAAGGGTCCTGCTGTGGAGCTGAGTGAGACCACCAGCATCCATTTCCCCCCTTTCGGGCTGACTGTTTCCATTCAGCCAGTTGCCAGGGTGTTCCAACAGACACCTGTCTACACTGGGGTGAGAATCCCCTGAGGACCCCGATGTCTTATCAGACACTCACCTTGCACCTCCAACTGTAACACAGGCCACATTCATGGGTCTCTATTTTCTTTCTATATTTATTAATTTTTAATTAAAATAATTTGGCCAAAGGGCACTTGTGAGAGAGAAAAACAGAGACAGAGAGAGAGAGAGAGACAGAGAAAAAGAAAGCATTTCTTAGCAGGGCATGGTCAACATAATCCTTTCTTCTCCATTTCTCCATCCTATCAGAATTTTAGGCATGCATGTACATATACTTCATTTTTATTTCTAGCAGCCGGGATCAGGATTTGAACCACTGTCAGTTATACAGAACCAGCTACTGTTAACCAGGACTCTATGGGGCTTGTCCAATCTCTTCTTTCAAGAATAACAAAATTTCTAAACAATGATTATAGTCCTTGTTATACCTTAAGATGTGGAATGCCATTAACCAACTTCTTTGAAAATCAACATGAGATATGAATTTATTCATCTCAGGGACCAGCAGTTGGCATAATGGCTATGTCACTGGACTCCTATGTAGTCTACCATGGTTTGAGTCCCGGACCCAGTGGCTTAAGCTCACACTGGGCGCATGTGCATGCGTGCCCAAGATCTCGAGAGGAGAATGGAGGAGAAGGGATTGTGGCATGGCCATCCTCCCCGGGTGTGGGGGGGTGATTTCTTGCTTGATGTCTTTCTATCTCTCTCTGTCTTTCTGGTGAGCACACGCACCCTATAGCAAAAACCTCTCTACAAAAAAAAAAAAAAAATTTAATCTCTTTCTCTACTCTCTTACTGGCATTTCCTACGTGTGTTACCAGTATAATAGCCAGCAACTGGCACCTGCCTATTATGTCTTCAGCTCGGCACAAAGCACTTCACAGACTTCATCATGTCTGTTCCTCCTTCCAGCCCCAGGAGATAGGTGTTATTCTCATCTTATTGAATCCGGACTCTCTGTTTTAACCTATGAGCTATTAAGTTTTCATGGTCAAACAAGTTTGTAAAACTTCAAGTTAACTAAGATTAGCAGGTTTTGTTCCTGTATGAGCAGGAATATTCTCAGTCACTTAATATACTCATATACATTAGAAATCTCCAAGAAGGAGAACAGAATATGCAGATTTTTTCCAAATGTGTTTTACCATAGAACACTTTTTTCTCCCTAGTGTTCTACCAGAACCTCGCAAAGGAGTGTTAGGATCCTAAGGAGACACTGAATCTTCACTAAGTGTGTTAGACACGATGCCACAAAGCTGATCATTGAATGACTTCATGTGCGTGTATGCATGTTATTTTTAGACAGGGTCTCACAGTATTATGATCCTCCTGCCTCAGGTTTCCAAAATAACTAGAACTGCAGGAGCCCAGCTTTTAGGGGCTCCTGTCATTTGCATTCTCCATTTCCTGGGCCCTCTGCATGGTCTCATTCTACTGAGCATCTAGCCTGCCCTGCTACAGCCGGGCTTGAATGAATGTTTGTAAAACGAATCCTTATAGTCCTACATAGCACTTTGAAAGGTGTGAATAGCAGCCTTGAAAACAAGACATGGATCCAGGCTCATAACATGCTGGCTACCAAAAAAAATCACAGAAATATTTTCACAGAACTTTTCATTTCTTAGAAAAGCTTTCACCAGTTTCTGTCATTTTGCCATCTAAGCAACTTCGTAACCTGTAGGATCTTCTGTGCTTGGAAGAGATTCTTCCAGTAGAACCTTTAACACCTACATTAGAGCAGAGGTCAGCAAATTATGGCCCATAGGTTAAATCTGGCCCACCACCTGTTTTGTCCAATAAAGTTTTATTGAACAACAGCCATGCTTATTTGGTTACATGTTGTCTGTGGTTGCTGTCACACTCTATGTAATGACATAGTTGTGATACAGATTGTATGACTCATAAAATGAAAGTATTGACCATTTGCACCTGTACAGAAGTTTGCCAACCCCTTGCCTTAAAGCCACACGTTTATGATCGTCTATACAGCCTGGCTGCAATTCAACACTTCTCCAGTAGGAGCCACTGCCTAACATACCATGTGTTCTCTTTGAGGCAAGTACTGCCATGATTTAACCACTCTTTAAGTTCGGAAATCCTACATAATATGTATTTTCTCCAATGGGGATAAGGAAAAAGACACCAGTGTTAATTAAACTATTGTGCATCTAGAAAGGTTCATATGTTGTCACACTTGCAATAATCTAGATAAGCAGGTATGGCCTATTTTATGGAAAAAGAAATAAATTCAAAGAGGTGAAATCACTTGATCAGAGTTACACAATAAGGAATTTGCATCTCAAAATCTAAATCAAAGGTGAGTGCTGATTCTACAGAATTCTTAAGATGCAAACTCTGGGGACCAGCAGATGTGGTAATGGTTAAATTGCTGGACTTCCACATGGTTGACTGTGGTTTGAGTCCCAGACCTGGTGGCTTGAAACTCATACCAGGTGTGTGTGCATGCATCCCCAAAATCCCAAGAGGAGACTAGAGAAGAAAAGATTGTGGTGTGGCCATCCTTCCCTGGGAAGGGGGTAATTTCTCACTTTCTGTCTCTTCAGTGAATGCCCTATAGCAAAAATCTCTCTGAAAAAAAAATGTAAGCTCTAATATTGCCTAGCCTAGATTCAAATTCTAATAGCTTTGTGACTTGGGCAAGATACCTAAATTTCTACCTCAATTTTCTCACCTGTGAAATGAGAGGAAAAATTGTCTCTTCCTTTTAGAATTGTTACCGGGATTTAATGAATGAATTAATGTAAAACTTGCAGAATAATTCCTGGCACATTAAGAGGAATGAGCAAATATTCATCATTATTGTTTGATGGAAAGAAGCAGAGAAGATCAAGTACAACTTCCAAACTTCTGGCTCAAAAGAGTAGGGAGCTGGGATGGTAATCTGTATTTCCATATACATAGTGAACTTTTTGAGGGTGGAATGTATTTTCCTGTCTCCTGCATACACACACACACACACACACACACACACACATACACCCCTCTCCCACTCAAGTGCCCTAAGCAACATTTTCCACCAATGTCTAGTGGCAAGTTGAAGGCAGAATTGGGGGAGAGTCCTGTCAGGAGAGTAAAATCTTGTATTCTTAAAGCTGTTGGCAGAATGGGCCAATGTGGGAAGCTTGTTTAACACCAGTGATTAATTTTTATTCCAACTTCAGGGAACTGGGCCTTTGTATGATATTTCAGTTATTCGTCATCCCAAGCATAGTGCCTTAAGATTCTGTGAATTGATTGAGCTCAGTTGGGTGGCTCTTCTGCTCTAGGCATTGCTGACCAGAGCTAGGGTCATCTGAAGATTCAGTTCTGTTGGAAAAAACAAGGAAGTTCTCTCCGCAACTGGTCACTGGTGCTTGGCTGTGGACTGCAAATCCGTTCAGAGCTGCATATCGGAGCCTCTTGATTCTCTTCCATGTGGCTTCTCCATTTGTCTTAGGATCCTCACAGTGTGATCTCTGGGCTCCAAGAGGAAGAAAGCCTATCTTTCTCAGAGTCTGCACTCAGAAGTCCAGCACACTTCCTCTGCCTTTCATGGGTCGAAACAAATCACAGGACCGAAGTTAAAGGGGAAACAAAATGGACTGCCTCTGGCTGGCCTTTGAATGGCCATCCTAATGCATCATACCGAACACCCTGGACCCCTATCTGACTTAGCACTGGAACTGGTCAGCTGCAGACTGGTCAGCACCTTTCTTCCCATATGAGCCACTCCATTATTCTGTCTGTGAGACTCCCTAGGGCTTTACTGTCACTGGATATATCAGTATGTGACAATTCCAGTCAGTTCAGTTGGGCCTGAAGGAAGGTATTATAACTCCCTCTTCTTGCCCTTTCAATGAACTTACTGAAGCCATTTTAACTTTCTCTCACTCTGGTTCCTTCAGATGTTCCTTCTCTGTACCTAAATATCTTCTATCTATTCTCTATGTCTCAATTTTAGAAGCAATCCCTGCTCTACACTACCCTACTAGCTCAGTACTCTCATAGCATTGTGATTTCGCTCTTCCCCACCTCACTCTGCCCATCCAGTCGTTGCCTTTCTCCCCTCAAGTTATCACTAGCTTTGTGCTTATTGCTTATCTCTACTAGAAAGAAGGTTTCAAGAGGGTTAGAGATTGTGCCTTATTCTCTATGGTGTCCCTAGAATCTCACAGGGCACCTAGTTGGTGCTCAATAAATTAAATCTCTCTACTATTCCCTACTCTCCTGCTCTCAAATCTGTACCATTAAGAATGCTGAAGCTTGGGGATTAGAGCAAGGAAGATCAAGAAAAAGAAGAAATGGCCTGAGCACCCAGGGGGAGAGGAACAGAGAGAAGTTCAGACCAAGATGGCAGGCGCAGCACACAGCCTCACTGAGCCAAGAATCATTCACTTGAAGTCAGGCGCTTGCAGCTGTCCTGATGACTTCCCGAGCTGTGGTAAAGACTTAAACCCCAATAAATGTTTTATTCACATCCAAGAACACCTTACACCTTGGCATGGTTCTGAGACTCTGACTGGGAAGGAGAGGTGGGCACGCTGAGAAGGTCATGTCTTTGGGCTCCCCTCGAAAACCGTGCTTCCAAAGCAAACACGTGTGAGTTTGTAAAGGCAGGTTCATAAAAAAGAAATCAGATGGAATGCCATGGATCTAATAATGCCCCAATCCCTCATACTTTTCCAGAGGCATCTGGGACCTGACACTCCAGTCAGGTTGGGCTGCCCACCCAGGTAACAAGAGGCCTGTAAACTGAAGGGCCTGAGGAGGCCGCTGTGGTGCTTGTGATGAGCGCCATCTTGGCTGGCCTAGAAAGCCAGGGCTGTGGTAGTGAGTGTTTATTTATAATAGGCACCCCTGGCTGAGAAGGGGACCTTGTCTCCCCACATCCTAGACCATCAAGGCAGGAGGCTGTGTCTTTTCGGGAGGGCAGATTTCAAAGCAGCTTCTTTAGTTCTTCTATCCGGGTTTTAAGCAAAACTGCTGTTTCTCTTCATCTCTCCAGTCTACCCCTTTCCTTCCCCATTAAGACGATATCCCCACCCACAACTTGGAGTGACAGCTCCCTGCCCTTCTGTACAAACACACAGCTGTGTTTTCTGCTCTCCTTGCAGCTGCGAGCTCAGAGCAAGAGGGTCTGAACTCTAACTCTGGGCCAGAAGAAGCAAAAGCTGATGTCTTCCTTAGCGTCCCCGGGCACAACGCTCACACGCCAACATTTGTCACACGCAAATGAACGTGCTATTCCCAACATGATAAATTTCACCTCGGTCTTGCTGACTTGGGCTTACTAATTGCCCGATAGCGTTTTCTTTGTTAAGCTTCACTGTGATCATCACACTTTTTGTTGAACTGACAGTAGAAATATTCCCCAGCCGACGACCCAAAAGCAGCTCAGTTCACAATTGCCCTGATCCTTCATGAGGGGAGTATGTGCAGGTGTGGTTGTTTAGGCCTCTGAGCACCCCACTCTTTAGAATCTATCTCTAAATAGGGCTGTATACATCATAGAGTGTATACATAATATACATAATAGAGTGTATACATCAGGGCTGCTGTGAAGCCCATCTCCAAGGAGTTGTTGTTCACTCTGTGCTCTTGTTCCTGATGTCCCCAGAAGTGAATGGGGGTACAACCTGTGTACTGTGCAAAGCAGCCCTGAGAAGCTCCTTTTGAATCTGGGGGTAGGGGAGTTTGCTGTGCAAGATGCAGGGGTCTAGCCAAGGCTGTTTCATTTATTTCCTTTTGTGTTGTTGTTGTTGTTGTTGTTACAGAGCGTATACACTTACCAGCGAAACACACACACACACACACACACACAAAGGGAGAAATAACACACACACACACACACACACACACACACCTGCCAGATGATTCTCCTTCAGTTTCCACTGGGAATTTTGGGCATGCACACACACACACACACACACACACACACACACACGGCATGGTTTTCAAGCTGCTGGGTCTGGTATTTGAACCACACAGTTGGCCATGTGGAATTCAGTCCCTTAGCCTCCCTGCCACCTGCTGACCCACCAAGGCTGTTTGTTACAAGCTGTGGCAACAGGAGTAGAACACAGGAAGACAGTGCCTGCGATCATAGCTCCACTCCGGTTGTACATTCTAGCCTTCTGCCTCTCTCCCTAAGGCCCTTTGATGGGGGTATCTTTCCTTTTAGCTGGTCAAGACAAGTGTCAAATGATATCCAGAAAAAGAGTGGCAGCCTGGATACCACTGGTCAATTAAAATCGACCTGGGTTGGTGAGGGTAAGGGGAGCCCCTGTAGAAGATGGGGGTGTCTTTTCTGTGGGGGAGGGACAGAACGGACCACAGGGAGGTCTTCTCACCCTAATTTGCACACTCCCTCCCAGCAATGAGACCAAGCACTCTTATCAGCTAAAGAATTCAGCCAGTCAGTCAGGGTCGCATACCGCACGGTGGCTGGGCCTGGCTCTGCTGTCTAGCCAAGAACAGGCTAGCCTTTGTTCCTGAGTGACTGGGGGTGCTGCTTACGGATGGAGGATCTAGGGTGGGTACAATTATGAGACTTTTCAAAGGTATAGAAATTGTATCCCCCATCTTGGGCCATGGGAAAATAAACCAAAGTGGAGTACCATGTTGAAAGGGGGGCAAGTGGGGTCATTTTCACTACTGGTAACTCCGCTTCCCAAAAGTGACCCTATGAGCTCATGTGCCTTCCTACTGTTGAAGGAGCCTTCATTGTTGTCAAAATAGTGCATTAACTTCTCAAACCTAGTTCACCTTCTCTTAATCTCCTCATCCCTATGGACTCATAATCCTAAAGTCTTGGAGCCTGAAGAATCCTTATTGGTTGATTTATCCATCCAACTACCCAACTACCCATCCACTCACCATCCCACCCATTCATTTACCAACCCTCTCATACACCAATCTACCAACTCACCCACCCATCCACTTATCTGTCCATCGATGCACCTACTCACTCATCCACCCATCTCTCTATCCACTAAGCCACCCACCCCTCCTTTCATCCATCCACTCATCCACCTCTCCATCTCTCTATCCACTCATCCATTCCTTCTTCTTTCCATTCACCCATTCATCCACCAACCTATCATTCATCTATTCATCCAACAAGCATTTACTGAACATATACTATGTGCCACCCAGTGGTGAACAAGAGAAACAAGGCCCCTGCTTTCATGGAGCTAGCATGCTAGTGGGACAGATGGACAAAAAAACAAGCAAGCAAATAAATATACAAAATCATTACAAGACTGTAGTTAATACCGAAAGGGAGAAAACCAAGAAGACATGAAAAAATAAAAGGAGAAGCCCGGGGTGATCAGGGAAAGTCTCTTTAAGGAGAGCACATCTAAGCTGAAAACAAATGACAAGAAAGAGCCAACTACACACACACACACACACACACACACACACAGACACACACGGGGCAAGGTGGGGACAACATTCCAGGCAGGGAGAATGTCAGGTGTTAAATGGATTCTCTGAAGTGGGTACCAACTTGGTGGGTGTGAAGGACAGAAAGAAGCCCAGTGGGACTGGAGCAGAGTGAACTTTGCAAAAATCACTGGTTCAAATAATAATAATAATAGTAAAAGCACACCATCTAATAGAAAATAAACTAAAGCAGAGGGATTCAGATAAAGGCAGCTTGAAATCATTGATAAGATTCAGCAGCTGGCTTCAGAAGCTCACATCACCCCTATGTAGTCATTTGAGCTTCCCGGTGATTTGAAATCACGGTCTCCGAATTGTTGGAGTTTATGGACACCTCAGCAGTGTATACATCTCAAGGGGACAGGTGTTGGGGCACGCAGGATTTTCCTTGGGTAACATCTTCCTGAACAAAAATCCTGTGTATTTGCCGAGGGGGCTGACACGCTGTCAGCCAAATGGCATCACGCTATGGTTTCCTCTCCCAGCCGGCTGCAGGCTTCCCCCAGCTGGCTCTTGCTGAGCCGCGCGCAGGACATATTTCAGACCAGGAGACTTTGAAGTATGTGTTCTCTTAAGGCTTAACAATGTCAAGCTTCATAACCCAAGAACTGGCTTGCTAGCTTCCTACTTTAAATTGCTCATAATTTGAAACATGCAAACATTTCCACTTTATCAAGCAGGGCTACTAAACATATTATTGCTGGAACCTGCATGTTTTATGGTCTCCATACAGCCAGGGAGCTGAGTTTTATTAAAATAGACTGTTAAGAGGCTCAACTCATTATAGAATCTTCCAGGCTCCAGAATGAAAGAGTTTTGTTTATTCTAAGGGCAGAAAAAAAAGGGGCTGGGAAGAGAGTGAGGATGACTCTGTGTGGGTGTGTATGGCAGGGGGGGAGTGGTGGGAAAAAAGCAGAGACCACCAACAGTCTAGGCCCTGGCCCCAGCTGCCCCTCCCACCCCACTTTTGTGTCAGCCGCCTGTCCGAGGCTCAGCATTTGTTTGTGGGTCTGTGAATTTGTTACTTATAGCTGAGTTGGGTCTGGCTTCAAGACAACTGGAATTTAGCAAGGAAGAGTGATGCTTCCCTTACTGAGGTGGGGGATGGAGGAGAGGAGGGGATGCGGAAGCAAGGCTCGGGGCCTCCACCAAGAGCAAAGCCACTGGGGACATTAGAAATGAGATCTAATGGGGCAGTCAGTGGCATGGTGCCTAAGGTGGCTGGATTCCTTAACCACTCACTGAGGTGTTCAAGCCCTGGACCTGGTGACTTGAAAAAACATGCCAAATATAATGTGTATGCACACTCAGAATCCCAAGAGGATGACAGAGGAGAAGGCATTATGATGTGGTCACACACACACCACCCACCCACCACCCACCCCGGGGGTAATTTGTCATTTTCCCTTTCTTTCTCTCTGGTAAGCGCATGTGCCCTATAGCAAAAAAATATATATACTAGAAAGAGAGAGAGAAGAGAGAGAGCTCTAATGAACAAACATGAACTAGGCACCAAGGTTTTAAAAATGACACAGGTGCAGTTTGTGGCCTGTCGATGATGTCGTGTGTAGTATTTTCAACTTGCCTGGTGTGTGGCGTATATCACATTGGGTAAAATCTCTTTACAATCTAAATGATGTTTAGTGAGTGAATGTATAAATAATAGTAAATAATAATAATGATAATAATACATTGAGTATTTTTTAAAAAGGATACTTAGGGGCCACCAGGTGGCGTAGTGGTTGAGGCGCTGGACTCTCATATGGTCTATCATGGTTTGAGTCTCAGACCTGGCAGCTTGCTTTCTCACTTTCCCTCTGTCACTCCCTGTCTCTTTCTGGTGAGTACACATATCCTACAACAAATTAAATAATAAATAATAATAATAATAATAAAAGGATGTTGATGGTACAAACACAGGCTTAGCTGCATCTGTTCTTTTAGTGTGTTCCTAGGCTGGAAGGGAGGCAATCTTAAATGATATTAAGGATAAAACCACACCCAAAAAAATGCTATATATTCAAATAGCCTTCTTGCTTACTAGAACAGACACGCTGCACTGAGCGTGCATGTGCGTCCAGCCTGTGATGCCACACTCCCGTGCTAGTCCCTGTGCTATCTTTGTTGGAAAGGAGAGACCCTGAGACCACATGGTATAGAGAAGAGGAACCCCATTTCCCTTGCATCTCAGCTGAGCTTGCAGATCGACTTTAGCCTCAGATACCATCTGGCAGCATTTGCATGAGAGACCCCCAAGTAAGAAGAACTGCCTAGCTGAGCCTGACCAACCCATAACAGCATGAGAGAGACAGACCCCATAACACTGCAATGCTGTTCACAGAAAGCCAGCTCCCACATGGCCCCCCTACAGTTCAAATCCCAACCCCAGTGGCTTGAAAAACACACCAAGCAGGCATGTGTGCATGTATGCACAAAATCCTGATGGGAAGGAGGAAAAAGAATTGAGATGCAACCATTCCTCCTCTCTCTCTTCCTCTCTCTCTCTCTCAAACATGCATCCTCTGGGAATTAAAAAAGAAAAGGAAAAAGAAAGAAAGAGAAGGAAAGGAAGAAAAAGAGAAAGAAACATGAGAAATAATAAGTCATTTCAAGTCCCCAAGGTCTGGATTGGTTGGTTACATAACAAGAAGTAGCCAAAACACCACATTGCCCTCCCTTTCTCCTCTGGAAGGTTTTGGACAAGAAGCAGTTCTCTAAGAGCAGATAAGGAAGCCTTCTAGTCATCCCAGTCATAACAATGATCACGAGAATGACGTCATTTACTGAGCGCCCAGAGGCACCACACACTCCTGTTTATACCTGCTGTCCCAAGCAAAGTCTATTACTGTCCCCACTTTACAGATGGGAAAACCAAGGCTCAGAGTCTGATTTTGAAGTCCATGTTTTTTATTGCCACATGGCGCAAATTCTCACGGCTAGGCCTGGCACTCTGCAGTGACTGGTGTCACCAGGAGGCCCTGCGCACAGGAAGTGCTGGATTACGTCCGCCCATACAAATGACACAAGTAACTTTTCTGGAGTCGCCCACTCTTCTCTTCCTACTTTATATATAAAATATATTTACACACTTAGATTCTATACATAATTGCAAGCTTTTTATATATTTATGTTTTATAGAACCGGTATCACCTGGTTGCCAGGAACTGTGCTGGATTCTAGGAATGTCTCCAGAGCTTGGCATGAGACTGGCCATTATCCTTCCAGAGAGACTTTAGCAGGCCTTGCCCAGCATCTGGAGTTGTCAATGAGATCCTTCAGTCTGTGCCACCGCAGGGTCTGCTGCAAGGCTGATATAAGCAACCGGTGTTTAGGAAATGGCTTATAAAGGAGCTACATGTGAATAAACACGAGGCGTGTGGAGGGACGGATGGACAGACAGATGGCTGGATGCATACACAAATTATATTCTGATGCACTTACATCCTTGAAAGGCCTCCTTTTTGAGTGCTTCTAGTTTTAAAAGTGTCGTTCTTGCCGCTCTGTGCTTTTTTATTTGGCAAGTACAGGGCAAAGAGGGTAGGAGAGTAAGATCTGGCCAGGGAGAAGGTCGGAAAGGTGTTAACAAGCTATAAATGACCTTCCCCGGCCTATTCAGGCATAAGTAATGTCCCCAAATTGCCTACAGTCAAAACTGCCAATTCCGAGCTGATTGCGATGAATCAGGCTCCCCCTCTACGCAATAATGTGATCAATTTCTCATTTCGCTGAATAAATAAGCTGGAAGATAGGGAACTGTCTCTGACCCACTGTTAACCTTCTGCCTCATTATTCATATCAGACCTATGACATACATGTAAGAAATCCCTGGTTCAATTTTAGCTAATTATTTGTTAGGACTGAAAGCTCCGTGAAGTGTTACGGATGTACAAGTGCCCAGGGACCTCCAGGTGGAGAAAATCAGACTGAGAAAGCCTTTGTCTAGAAGAAGGCAGACTGGAGGCAGCCTCTTTCTCTCGCTCTGCTGTGAGCTCACGGCTGGTGTGTTGTCGCGTGTACATAGCTACGTGCCTCCGTGTGTGATGCGCCGATAATTTATGACATCTTTAACTAGTGTTAACTTACATCTTTTCGTTGTATTTAGTGACGATCACCCTCACAGATCGATTCTTCTACTGGAATAAATCCTGCAATAGTCATTCCCCCTCCCCCCGTCCTACGCAGTCTTCCTGGTGAGGACATTGAGGTAGCAGAGCTTTGGGAAACATTAAAAGCATTCATTTAGTTGGCTGGCTGCCTCTGGGGACATTTCTGGGGAAGCTGCAGAAGTAGTTCCTGTGTACCAGAAGGAAAGAAGCCCAAGCAGGTGACTTGGTCCTGCTAGCCTAACCTCCAGGGGCTGGTGGCAGCTTCCCTGGTAGAAGACACGGGTGGTAGATCCTCGGGGAGGGGTGCATTGGCTCAACCTGGAAGGCCTGCACCTGTCCCAGAGTTTAGTGGAAATGTGCAACTTGTTACCCTTGCCGGGGTACCTTTAGTAATTCCAAAGAAATCTCCCAAGACAAAAAAAATACAAGCTACTTTAGATGCAGTTGTGTCTCCTTAAGAGAACAAAGGCTTTGCCACACACTGGCCGCCATATTCCCTTTATAATTTGGTCCTTCCCCATTTCCATAATTCCTGAGAGTGTCCCCCCTAAGGAGACTTATTTAGCAAGCACGTCCAGGCTTAGCTGTGGTGGTGCAGGTGGTAGGGTGATGCTGGGTGATCCTGGAGCCATATGGGAAAGCCCTGGGTTTGGTTCTTTGGTAGACTTGAATGCTCCAGGCACACCTGTGGGTATACCCATGATCCTGTATGGCTGGAAGGCTGAGGAGGAGATTGGGATGTGAAAAGAACTGCTGGGATCTCTGACTCTCTCTCTCTTTCTTTCTCTCTCTCAAAAAAATAAACTTTTATTTTTAGGTTTTTGCTATAGGGTGTGTGTGCTTGTTGGAGAGAGACAGAGAGAAAGGGAAAGTGAAAACCAACACACGCACACACACCCCACCACCACCACCAAGGGGATTGCAATGCTGCAATCTCTTCTCCTGTATTCTTCTCTTGGGATTTTGAACATGCATGTACATGCGCCCAGCGTGCTTTCCCAGGCCACCAGGTCCAGGGCTTGAACCACATCAACCATGTGGAAACCCAGCACCTTAACCACCATACTACCTGCTAGCCCAAAATGAACTTTTTAAAAATGCATGTTTATTCATTTTATTCAATAGACAGTCTTTGAACATGCATCAGGCACTGGACTAGACTTAAAAGGTGCAGTAAAGAGGAAGAGCTTTTCAGGTATAGTCTTGTTCACATGGAGCTTTCAGTCTAGTAGGAAGACAGGTCACATTTAAGACGTCCTTGCAGTGAAGGGTGAGTGAGGGGAAATTCATGGGGGTTTGGGGCACAGGGGAGGGCGGAGTTGGGAGGGCAGGGGTCAGAGAGGCTTTTAGGGAGTAACCCTGAAGAATGGAAAGCTGTGATCCAGGGCAAGAGGCCAAAAGAGGAGTAGGAGAATGTCACCTGGCTAAGGAGAATGCCAACTAGAACCAGCAGCATGTAGGGTATCTAAGAGGTGGGGAGCATGCTGGGCTGGAGGTCAATTTGCTCGCAGAGAGGTGGGTTGGGTCAAGTCACGAAGGGCTTCATCAGTCTACTTCTGATGTGACTGTTCCAACTCTGAAAGGAGATGTGGGCTCTATTAGGATTACCATGGGTCTTAGAGCCTAGCAGAGTATAGACAGCAGGGCTTCCTCAGACAAACTAGCACGTAAGGTCCCTGCATTTAAGTCATGTCCAGGACTTGGATTTCTTGGATTTTATCCCAATAGCTCTCTCTCTCTCTCTCTTTTTAAAAATTGCTTATTTAAATTAATTTTATTATTATTATAAGTTTGCTATAGGGCACATATGCTCACCAGAGAGAGAGAGAGAGAAAGTGAAAAAGCAAGCCACCAGGTCTGGGACTCAAACCACAGTCAGCCATGTGGGAGTCCGGCTCCTTAACCATCATGCCACCTGCTCACCACCCCCCTCCCCAAGGTCTCTTAAAAGCAAATAAAAAGATTAGCTTTGCGACATGAAAAGATCTCAGGCTAATGGTTTGGAAGAGGACATGACTGGTTGGAGAGAGGCAGAAAGACCTATGCCTTTTACGATACAGGCAGGGCAAGGAAGAGACGGGGTTATCTCCATTTATAGATGCAAAGACTGAGCTCCAGAGGGATGAAGAGCCATGCCAGTCGTTAGCACCCATTGGTTGACTGGCTTCACCCAACCAGTAGGAAAGAATGTCCAGGGTGGGTCCAGTTTTGCTGTTTTCCACCTTGGAAACCTGTTTTCTTTTTCTTTTTCTTTTTAAATGAAGCATCATTTTTTAAAAGAATTATTTTGTTTAGCTTTATTTATTTATTTATTTTAATCTGACCAGAGAGGGACAGAGAGAGAGAGAGAGAGAGAGAAAGTGAGAAAGGAAGCTGCCAGGTCTGAGACTCGAACCGCAGTCAGCCATGTGGAAGTCCAGTGCCCTTAAGCACCACACCACCTGCCATCCCCGGCAAACCTGTTTTCTATTTGGGAGGTAGGAATAACCCCAAACCTAATGTCCAGGATATAAAGCCTAAGGAAAAGGAGAGAACTTGTCATTGTTAAAACATAGTATTGCCCTAGGCACCAAACCTACTACATCTTGATGAAAACACGAAAAATTCTGCATTTCTGCAACATAGTTAATCCAGTGTCTCAGATGATAAAGAACAAAGATATCTTCCTGCTTCAGGAGTGTAAACGACCAGGCCAAGGCTTCTCAAAGTCGTTAGGAACCACTGGCCCAGCCACTGACACCCAAAGCCCACGCCAAGCCTCACCATCCTTGCGGCTTTGCGTGTGCTTTTCCCTTGAAGAGACACATGTTCACCTCCTGTTTCATTCCGGTTTCTGCTCAAATGTGGTTTCCTCCAGGAGGTCATTTCTGACCATCCTCCAAAACAGCCTCACCCTCATCCTTCCTGACTGTTCTGTTGACGTCAGGTATCTTGTATTGGTCATTCTATGATTGTTTCCCCTCCTAGAACAAGAGCTTTCTTATGGCAACTACTCTGTCTCACTCGCCCCTGTGTCTCCACTGCCTTGTATTCAGTTGGTGTTTAATAGCACATGAATGGAATAAAAAAAAATGGTGACATCATTAACCCCATAGCAGATTGTTGGAAGGGTGTCTCCAACGTTCTGAGAAGGGTTGGTGGCACGAGGACAGAACACAGGCACTGAGCTGCCGGCTTGTGCCTCACTTAGCACTCTGACCCTCTGGACTGGGGTTCTCCTCCTTCCCCAGTCCTGCTGCAGCCCTGAGACCAAGAGAGAGCTATGCACAGGCCTGAGTCTAGTAAAGTTTGTTTGGCAGATGAATGACTGAATGACTCGTAGGCATCACTGATTAAATCTCTCCTGGGATCGGGACCAGAAGTGGACCCTGGCCAGAGGGAATTATGCCACCATGGGGAATACTAGCATGATTATTATTAGAACTGTCATTACTGACTTCTTATTATGTATCAGACACAAATTATCTCCGCTAATCCTCACAACCCCCACCCCTTAACTGGCACTATAATCCATATTTTACATGTGAGGAAAGTGAGGCCCGGAGAGTTTAAGTCACCATTCTAATATGACCCAGCAAAGGTGTGGAACAGCCAGGATTAGAATCAGGACACCTGCCTCCAGGGCCAGCTTTGGGCTGCCCTGTGGGCAGAAAATAGAGCAGGTGTTCAAACTCTGGTTAAGGCAGGTCCCACTGAGGAAGTGTACATGGTGGAGGAGGATCTTCATAGACACCTATCCGAAAAGAGGAGAGAGGGACCAGCAGTTAGTGCAATGGCCATGTCGCTGGACTCCCATGTAGTCGACTGTGGTTCAAGTCCTGGATCCAATGGCTTAAACTCACGCTGGGTGTGTGTGCGTGCATGCCCAAGATCCTGAGAGAAGAAAGGATTGCGGAGTGGCCACCCCTCCTGGGGGGTGATTTCTCGTTTTCTGTCTCTCTGTCTCCCTCTGTCTCTCTGGCAAACACACACACCCTATAGCAAAAACCTCTCCAAAAAAAAAAAAAAAAAAAAAGAAACA
>NW_006159927.1:2972568-2978837 GCF_000334495.1 Tupaia belangeri chinensis | reverse complement strand
CGTGTCTTATGTAAGAGGCACAAATGTCTCTTCCTATCCTTTGGGAGATTCCAGCTGGGGAAAAAAAAACATCCCTACGTTTGTGTTGATAACTAAAGAATAGAAGGCTCCTCAAGATAAAACATATGTGGATTTAGACTTTCTTTATTTTTTCATTGATTAATTCAGCCATCTTATTGTGTTTCTGCTATGTGTCGCTCACTGTGTTAAGGGCTGGAATTCCAGCTGGGCACTAGGAGGATGGAATTCCTGCCCTCCTGCCCTACAGGAAAGAGAATAGTAATCCTAGAGGACAAGCTTGGTCTCAGGGACCATCCAAGAGCCGAGAGAGCAAGGAGCAGCGGTCGAGGCTCCCCCACAGGGTGTGGTCCGAGGACTGTGACCTGAGAGCAGGTGCAGGTCAGGTAAAGGCACTGGGAGAAGAGAGGAGCGCCACAGCTCAGCTTTCAGGAAATAAATGCACATGCGCAGGAGGTGAGGCAATGCAGGTGAAAGGATGTGAGTCTTTATTTAAAGAAAAGAGCAGAAGGGCCAGCAAGTGGCATGGAGGTGAAGGTGCTGGACTCCCACATCTCCCACATGGCCAGCCATGGTTTGAGTCCTGGAGCCAGGGGGCTGCTTTCCGTGTGTGTGTGTGTGTGTGTGTGTGTGTGTGTGTGTGTGCGTGTGTGTGTGTGTCTGGTGAGTGCACATGCCCCATAACAAAATTTAAATAATAATTAATAACATTTTTAAAGAGAAAAAGGAAGGAGCAGAGCCTAAGCTCAGACTTGGGATGGAAATCAGCCAGTTGAATACACCCAGCTTGAGCAGGGAGTCGGGCTGATGCCCTGCTCAGGAACCCACTCCAACTGATGCACCCAAGCTCTATCTACCCAGAGCAAATGCCTTCCTCAAGTTCACATCAAGTCCCCTGTGGGCCAGCAGTGGCCCCCATCAGAGAGCATCAAAAACATGCCCCCAACATACTTGTATGTTATTCTATGGTTTGTATACGCAGAGAAAGAAGAGATGTGGCTGATCTTGGTAATGTCGCGCTCCAGGGCAGCTCTGCGCTCATGTGGCAGGAGGACCTGCCAGGCATACTTACTCTTTAGAAATAATTTGGACTCTAGAGGATGAAAACAAATATTTTTGAGCCTGGTGTGGCTCCAAGGTGGGGACCATTTACGGTCAGGTTCTTGATGCCCAAGGGCCACGATGCACCCTCCCATCCTCTAACCAGGGCAGGGTAGGAAAAGGCTCCCAATCTGGCTATAGGAGGAAATGGCCGGGAACTATTTCCCTCTCCCATCATCGAGGTCTTTTTTATGAACTCATCTTTAGATATGTTTCGGGTTCATCACAAACTCCACTTAAAACATATTCTTGCTTCTGTTTTTTTTTTTTTTTTAAAGATTTCCTCCATATATCCATGACAAACACTCACTAATGGGTTTATGTTCTTGCAGATCAAAGTTCTATCCCTGAGTGCTCCTGGCCAAAACTGGGTCCTCCCAGGGCTGAGCCCCGGCCTGGGCAGGAAGTGAGTGGTGTTGAAGTTCATGTAAAGAAAAATGAAGGCTCCCCCGCTCCCTCCACCCTTCAGCACCCCACCATCTGCTCTGACCCAGGGCCAGGGATCAGTGACCAGTATCTCAGTGGCTGTTTTCCAGAACAACTTTCTTGTCTGAGCTCATTCATCAATTCCTATGCAACAGAATCAGTTTGTGGAAAACTTGCATGAGTTCCTGAATCTGGGGGGCAAAGGGGAGACACTGTGAGATACCGCAGGCTTTTCCCGTGGTGGTAGGAACATTCCCAGCTCCTCCTGGCCTCCCTTCCGGTCTCCAGCCATAACCTCACTTTTTCCATGACCTTATCAATGTCTGATAGGCAGGGACTAGTCCAACATTCGAAGCAAAGGAAACCCTGGGAAAAACAAAGCCTAGCAGGTCCTCCTGCCACATGAGCGCAGAGCTGCCCTGGAGCATGATGTTACCAAGATCGGCCACATCTCTTCTTTCTCTGCGTATACAAACCATAGAATAAGGAAGAAGGTGAGCTGGGCAGAAGGTCACCATAGAGGCCTCAAATATCCTGACAAATCCTGGCATGGCTTCTAAAATGGAAGAGGAAGAGACTTTCCAAGAGGGTCAGTTTGTAGCCATTGGTGTAATTATTAATCATATGGGACACTCACCAAATATTTCTGGTTTCCTTCCCTCCTGGGCTCCAGGTCGGATTGTACTTTCTGGTCCCTGTGTGGGGTGAATGGGACCATGTGACTAGGAGTAACTGGTGAGTTGGTAGTGGAAGTGATGTGTCATTTCCTGCCTAAACATTTCATTTCCAGCAGGGGATAGCCTAGGACTGTCCCTTTCCCTTCTGGTACTGATTCGCAATGTGATGGTGACAACACCGAGTGTTTGAATACCTGGGTGACTAGAATGAGCCCAGTGGATGTGTAGCACGAACAAGAAATGAACCTGCATTGATTTATATTTCTGAAGCTTGGTCCTGTTTGTTACTGCCACCGTATCCTAGCCTGTACTGACTGAAACATGATGTGAAACCGTATCAGCTTGGTGGTGGACAGGAAGCTCTGGTTCAAGTCTTGGGACCCTGCAGTGCTAATTTTTCCTCATCCCCTCTTAATAATGTTAGTAATGACTTCATGATCTTGAGCCACTTAATCAAATTTCTCCGAGTCTTATTCAATATGAGGATAATGACACTTGCCTCTCAGCATTCTATGCTGAAGTTTCAAGGAAATACTGTGTGCCAAGTGTCTCATCTGTTGTCTACGTGATCCTTACTGCACTTCATTGATTCTAAAATGCTATTTGTTCACATTCAACATTTCTGACATTTACGGTCAATGCCATCTTCCAGTCAATTGGCAGTGGTTTTTCTTCTTCAGCAACATAAAATATAATGCTGTGTCTTACTTTCAAAAAGCATCAGAGTTGGTTAAATACAGTCGTTGGCACTTAGTAAGTGGCAGAAATTATTCTTATCTTTCATTTCATCCCACTGAGACTTTCTGGGTTTGTTTTGCACTTGGAAATGAAAATCACAACCATAATCTCAAAGGAGCTGATGAAGTTTTCTGAGGAGTAAGTGTTCAGACAGAGTGGAGAGCATAGTAACCCTCCAGGGGCATCACCTCCAGGAAGCCCACCTGGTCATGCCTTCTCAGAGTGTGTACCATATTTAGTTTCAGAAGAACTCTTGAGCACTTAAAGTATGGCAGGAAATAACATAACTAAAGGGACACAGCAGGGCTAGGCTGAGACCTGATAAGAAAAATAGTCATGGTACAGAATTGTTTAGCCAGATCCAGTTTAAAATGCCAGTTTCATCTCTTGGAAGCCATGGGCCTTATTTCCTGTATCTCTTCTTTCTCAGAGCTACCATCTGTAACATGGGACCATTAATAGATTTTATATAAGGTTGTAATAAGAGCTGGATGACAAAAATGTATATTAAACAGGGCTGGCCCCGTAGTTTAAGTTTTCATGTAGGTACAGCATTTGATAGGAACGAGCACTGGGGGGTCCAGCCGTGTTGCTCAGGCTGGAGGAATACCACCTCTCACACCTCGCCATCCCCACCTGTGAAATGGAACTATCACGACTTGGCTTATTATTTACATCTCAGGGCTGCTGTGGGACCAGATAACAGGAGTGGACAGTTAATAAAAAAAGCTAACTCACCACAGGAAAAAGCCTCTTTATTTTATTATTTTTATTTAATTTTTTTAGAGAGATTTTTTGTTTTGTTTTGTTTTTTATTATAGGGTGCATGTGTCACCAGAGAAACAGAGAGAGAGAGTGAGAAATCATCCTCCAGGAGGGATAGTCACGCTGCAATACCTTCACCTCCATTCTCCTCTCGACATTTAGGGCATGCACACACATGCACCTGGCATGAGTTTCAAGCTCCCAGGTCTGGGATTCCAACTGCTGTTGGTCATGTGGGAATCCAGTACCTTAACCATTATGCCAGCTGCTTATTTTTAAAGGGCATGTGTGCTCACCAGAGAGAGAGAGAGCACCCAATGGGTATGGTTATGCCACAATCCCTTTTCCTCCATTTCTCCATCCCATCAGCATGTGCACATTTCAGGAGTGTTTTCCAAGATGTTGGGGCCAGGATTAGAACCACAGTCGGTCATATGGGATTCAGTTCCCGATGCATAGCACTTAACCATCATGCTATGGTGCTGGTCCAAAACAAAAAGCCTTTTTAATGCAGTGTAAGTGATTTTATTTGTTCTAGGCACCAGAATCTTTACTGTGTACTAGCTGAGTTTCACCAGGCTAAGAGAGAAACAGGGAGCTCCTGTCTCTGGGAAGAGTACCTCCCTTATGTGAGTCTGAGCTAAGAGATTCTTTCCCCCACACAGTAAGGAGCACACATACTGGCACATTCTCCATGACACCACTAATGCTCACACACTTCACACTCAGCACGACGAGAGAGGGTGCATGTCTCCACTGCCCTTTGATGGCCATTGGTGTGAGGGCTCCAAAGACGCTCTGTGGATGAGAAACCCCTAGACTCAGGATCATGGTGATAGTCATCATGTTCACGATGGGGGTGAGGATGGTACTGTTTCCTTGAAGAACACAGAGTAGAAGTAGATTGGTAGATAAAGTAGAGGAAGATGGATTTATGGTGGTGGGAGATTGCTCAGCTTGTAGTGGAAGATTTGAACTCTGGGTTCTAGCCTTTCTTCTTTTCATGTTTATTTATGTTGCTAGAAGGCGTGTATGCTCACCACAGAGAGACAGAGACAAGGGGCAAGTGAGAAAGTACTCCACATGGGGGGTGGCCACACCACAATCCTTTCTCCATTATCCCCATGGGATTTTAGGCATGTATGCACACAAGCCCAGGGTGTTTTTCAAGGTGCTAGGTCTTGGACTCGAACCAGGGCAGCCAGCCATGTGGGATCCAGATGCCTTAATCATGACCACAGACTGCTTCCATTCATTTAGTTCATGAGAGAAAGAGAGAGAGAGACACACAGCACTCCTGATGGGGTCCTAATGAGGTGATCTACCCCAGCTTCGGCCAGCCCAGATTGGGGCTGCTCATGACCAGCATACTCGGGGAGGTCTCTGGATGCTCACGAGCAACCTTCCCATGTGGGTCTGCCTTGCCAAGTGTCACACTCTACCACGGCACCACTGTCTAGCCCTGTGGGTTCTATTCTTCTGAGCCTCAGTTTCCCCAACTGCAAAAAAAGGGGATAGGCTGGCCCCTGTCTTGCCCATCTTAGACAGTCACTGAAAGAAGAGACATGTCGATGGATATAAAATCATTTTATGAACTGTGATACCCTTTACAGATGCAAATGATTATTGATTATCATTAGAGCATCTGTCAGCAAAATAGGCCACGTTGTGCAGCCGTGTCAATTGGTCAAAGACGATGTGGAGCAAGACGGGATCTGAACACCATATAGCATCTAGACAATGGAGGCCTAAACAGAAATTTCCAAATGCCATCGAATCCACAGGAACTTGGACTGTGACTGACTCAGGAGCAGAGCCCGGCGAGAAGCAGTAGTCCTGGGCAGGTAGAAATGCAGGGGCTGTCGCTGCCAGCCACTTACTTCCAGGGGACACTGCCCTGGCTTCAGAAGGCCCAGACCTGAGCCTCTCTGGCTCCCACAGTTTCATGTTCCAGACTGGAAACCGTTCCCCGCAGACGCTGGCTTCTTTCGGGGCCTGAGCACGCTTCAGGTTGAGGGAATAACGTGTCGAGTGCTGGAGCAGAGGTCTCTGATAAATGACTGGCATGGGTCTCTGGACATCAAACACTGCTTAGGAATAATATTTTGAGGAGTTAAGTGTCAATGAATGGGGAACACATGGATTAAATTTCCATGAAATGCACATGGATGCAAAAATGAAAGACTTTGGGCACTGTATGCTGGGATTCATTTGACCTAAAACATAATAAAACAAAATCAAAACCTCTGAGCAGAAGACATAACCCAGAAGATTTCTTTTCCTCCAGCCTCCAAAAGACCCTTCCAGTTCTGGTAAGGTGAGATATGAGGAAGAAACGGGGTGGAGGGAGAGAAGACGGGGCTGCCCTATAGACTTGGGCCAGGAAGCTGACTGGAGATGGCTGCTGATGCCCTCCTGCCCTTCCTATATGTCACCTTAGAATGGAAGGAACGCACAGGGAAGCCTTTGGAAGCTCTGGCTACAACTCTGTGAATAACCAGGCTACTTTAAAAAGCCAGCCGCTGGTCCCTGGGCTCTGCGCAG